>NC_086338.1:30306830-30607382 GCF_032445375.1 Bacillus rossius redtenbacheri | reverse complement strand
TCCTTCTCCTCCTCACCCCCCTCCAACCGCGCGGGCTCTTTTTTTTTTTACGTTTTATAAACGGTCCGCAACTTCCAGTGACGTCATAGCTGTGAGGCTGGCAGCCTGATGGGAAAAGACTAGAGTCGCCCCCGAAAAAAAAAAATATAAACCAGCACCGCCCCGAAACCAATGAGGACAGCAACGTACAAGTTCCCGGCCCCCGCTTAGTGGTTTCTTTATACCTCCAAACAATTCTCCCTGGACCATACTTCCGTTTCCTGTAACCAATATTATCTTTGAAAGATTTGTGCAACGGGAGTGCATGACTTGATGTAATCTTTTGGACATACGCCATTGCTAAGCACATGTATGTCTGTAGAAGAAAACTACAAAAAACACAAATGACAAAAACACTAATTAAGCAAAAAATTGCTGTTGTCAGGATATAAACACCACATAATACTCCACAACAGGAATATGGTCAACAAACAAAGAGAAACAAAGAAAATGCACTAACAGAACGAAAAAAAAAACACAAATGATGACAGCACAAAAAATACCGAACCCAAAAACCAACCTGCTTGATTTTAATGCATGATTCTTGCACCCCGCACGGAAGAGCCCAGGGTATATTCCCTGTGTCTGTGCAGGTTTCACCTGGGCCTAAATTATCTAGTCGGTTTAGTCTAGAGTTAAGAGTCAACCGCTGCAATGGCTGGGCAATCCCCTCCTAGCACATGATGAATGCTACCTCTCCTGCGTGGGTAAAACACTGCATGATTAGGAGTATAGGCTTTCGCTTGAGACGCACTTTGAGAGTACCCTACCCAGAAACCTAAAAAAAAAAAAAAAAAAAAAAAAACACTTAGTTTACATTTAGGTCAGGAAAAAAATCGGCTCCGCGAGAACACAGTGTCAAAGACACACTGAAAAGAAAAAGCCCAAAGGCTCAACTCACTCACTATATCAACTGTTTTTGAAGAAGTTAAAAAAAAATTGTAATAATACATTTTAACTGCATGCATTAGTAATCTGCGGAAACACATAAAACACGCGAAAAAAACAAACAAAATGAAGTGGCAATGCTTACAGAAGGAAACATGGCTTCGATTAAGTCGCCCAAAAACTTGAAACGATGACGAGACAACTGAACGCGGTGGGCGGCGCCCGAGACCAACACACCGCGGTCAGGCTGCACTCGCCGGGCGCGAGTCTTTGGTCGAGTTATCGAGCATCGGCGCTGAGGTATCGATGGGTCGAGTTATCGAGCATCAGCACTGAGGTATCGATGGGTCGAGTTATCAAGCATCGGCACTGAGGTTTCGATGGGTCGAGTTATCGAGCATCGGCACTGAGGTATCGATGGGTCGAGTTATCGAGCATCGGCACTGAGGTATCGATGGCTCGAGTTATCGAGCATCGGCACTGAGGTATCGATGGGTCGAGTTATCGAGCATCGGCACTGAGGTATCGATGGGTCGAGTTATCGAGCATCGGCACTGAGGTATCGATGGGTCGAGTTGCCCGAAACGAGACGACGTCGACCGCGCCGGAGCGGGATATCCACGGCCGAGCGCTCGCACGTGGTGACCGCCAGGGACTGGCACGCAGCTGCGAAGCTCGTCTGCCGTCAGAGAGACAGACAGTGTGTGTATCATAGAGGAGAGAGAGAGAGAGAGAGAGAGACAGTGTGTGTATCATAGAGGGGGAGAGAGAGAGAGAGTGTGTGCGTATCATAGAGGGGGAGAGAGAGAGACAGAGAGGAGCGTCTGCAGTCGGACTAGATAAGCCCAGCGAGCCGCGTATAGCCTGTGTCACGTAAGCTGTCTCACATTGAACACTTCTAGGTAGGGGCAGGCATTTTTCGCGAATAAATCTGAACGCCTATCAGACTGCAGCAAGGTATGCCCGCAGCAGTGGTTTCTTCCTTGTGATTGGCCGCCGGATGCGAGAGAAGTCGTTGCCTTATTTGACGCAGCCACCCAGGAAAAATTTTCTTCCCCACTATATTACTGTGATTGGTGTTGTAACAATCAACATGTACCTGAAAGAAGTTCACCCAATCATGTAACACAGGCGATGCTGTAGTGTTTTGACTTATAACTAGTCTCAGAATCTTTTCGCGAAATATGCATGGCCCTACTTCTAGGAAATAGCACAAGCGGAACCCATTTCCCAATAACCACACGCGAAGCAACACGTGATGCTTGTTTACAAGCAGTGACCACGTGAAGAGTTTTTTTTGGACATAATCCACAGCTAGTTTAACAGTAGGTATGACAATAAGTGGCAAAACATTATGAATGTGCGAATACACTGAAAACAAAGCCAAAATCAACCGATGCCAAACTTTTAAATGAAAAGACCACACATATACGACAATTTCCTTCATGGAGTTTTGCGTGCAGTCTATGCGTTTATATTTTTGACATCAGCTGATTTTGACATTTTTTTTCTGGGCTTTTGCACATGCATCTTTTTTTCCCTGTTAGTTATTAAGGTTGACCTATGACGTAACTAGCAATAAAAAAAAAATCTTTAAATAAGTTTTCTCTTTGCAAAAAAAAAAAATAATAATTCAAAGAGAGCATCACATTAAGTTTGGTTACAAATTTTTTTTTTTGACAGAACAAGAGAGCCAGAAGGATACCACAGTAGTATAGGAATGACGGTCCGAGATCTGGCTTCTGGCTGAGGTGCCGAGGTGCCGGTCCGCCATCTTGGATTGTGACGTCACAGCGGCCATCTTGGATGGTTGTGACCTTGACCTTTGGCCTTGACCTTGAATTTGATCCTCAAAATCCGCCAAAATTGGGCAAAATTTGCCCAAAATTCCTCAAAAATCGCCAAAATTTCCATTTCTGTGGAAAAAAGTTCCGCCAAAAAATTTCAAAAAATTCCACAAATTAAAAATTTCTCTTTTCGAGGGAAAAATTTCCCGTTTCGAGGGAAAAATTCCCGTTTTTAGTCCTTAAAAATCCCAGCGGCTGAAAATTCCTAAAACTGGCTTAAGCATCCTTAACTCAAGCCTCAGTTAAGCCATTTCTAGGAATAAGGATACCATGACCGCCATCTTGGATTATGTCGCCACCGTTGCAATTTCCGTTACGCCCGCCATCTTTAAAATCTTCATTTACTATCCGATTTTAATGAATTTTTTTTTAAAATTTATAAAAAATTCAATTAATAAAATTTTAATAAAAAATATTTAAAAAACATACGTTAACGACACGGAGCTCGGAGTCCTCGGTTCGAACCCGGTGAGGGCGAAAAAAAAAATAAAAATGACGACAGATCCTTCCACCACGGAAGTCACCTACAGACTAACCTACCACCACCAATAACAAGGTCAACTAGTATGATGTCATGTCCGCCATCTTGTCTTCGTCTGCTGGTAGCCATCATCATCTTGTTATCGTCGGCGAGAGTGCGCTGACGCCATGTTAGTTTAATTCTTATCCGCTAGAGTGCAGTAATCATTTATTATTGCTGTGACACCCGCCATCTTGTCATTTGGCCGCCATCTTGAAAATCCATAATTATTTAGCTAGAAATTCGGGAAAAATTCCAAAATTCATTAAATAAATCACTCATTAATTTACAGATTGATTCCATCAGTTTCAGTCCTTGGTTCGATACCCGATCGATGCAATAATGTTTAATTTGATGTAAAAAAATAATAATTTCATTATTCCATGTTCAACATTCTTAAAGAGACATTAAAACCTTTACTGTCATCATCATCCTATAAGCCACCAACACCAACATATTGGTAATTCATAATTTTAATGCTAGAGATTCGGGAAAAAGTTCAGATATCATTAAATAAATTTCCAATCAATGTACTGATTAATTAGATCAACTTAGGTCCTTGGTACGATTCTGGACGATGAAAAAAATATCAATTTAACATAATAGTAACAGGTTCGAGGAATTAAACACCACAAGTTCTTTCACAAACATAATATTTATTACATAATTTCTATTCTACTACAGGATCACTTACGAAAGCCAGCAAATTTACAATCATTTAGTTCCGCAGCGGTGTGAAATGACTAATTCTTAGCTCCAATCGGTTTATACTAGACAGAGTCCAGCCAGAACCTTTACAGACATAGTCCACCTCTTCTTGACAGAGTTTCTGGATACCGTTTTTAACAGTTTGCTTCACATCGTTAGAACTGTAAATTACTGCAGCCGATGTCTTGAATGCACACTTCTTCACTTTGTCATCGAACGGATATGGCTTTCCATATATACAGTCCAACCACAAGTTATATTTCAAAGGTCCGTTTGTTGCTACATCATCAGTAAGCTGATTGATTATCTTCTGTCTGATATCGTCAAGAAAATTACAAATGTCCTTCGACTCACCGAACGTATTTAGATAATAGTAGTCTTTCAACGTTCCACGAAATGCAGACTGCGCCAAGTAGAAGCCATTATCGTTCACTTGTAATGCTCCGAACACAGTCTTAGGTTTAGTTCCATGTTCAGACGTCATAACAATCGGTTGCTGGGCATCTGTTCTTTTGGTTGTACGCTTTCGTGTCTCCAATATAAAGCGAGGAGTCGAAATGTCGGCAGGTAGTTCAACAGTAGGAGCACAGACTCCACCTTTACATTTTTTCGCATGATGTCGCAAACTGTCAATTCGAGTAAACCATTTAAGGCACTCATCACATCGAAACTTCATGCGAGAAGGATTCTTCATACATTTGCTCCGCTCATGTCTTCGTGCATCATGGGAAAATGCGAACGACGTATCACAGTAGCTGCAAGGATACCGTGGTGATGAAGACGATCCTTTCAGACCCGATCCAGATACAGACGTTGCAACAGTAGTACCATTTCCAGGCATTCTCTTATGCACATCGATGCATCGTTGTTGCGACGAAACCTTTACTTTCTGCCGCACAGCAGGACCTTCGCATGCCTTCATGTGCGTTTTCATATTATCTTTTCTGGCAAACTGCTTATGACATTTCTCACAAACAAACATTTTACGATATAGGTTCTTGGCACATTCGCTCCTCTCGTGTCGTCGAGCATTGCTGCTGTTTGAGAAAATCTTGTCACAGTAACAACACCGATGTTCGTTAGTTGTTGTCGATTCGGCATCCATTGAAGCCTCCATCGAGGGCGAAACGAAGTTCGTCGAGTTTTCCTGCACAGCCAGCACTACCGGCATTAAAGTCTCTTCTGCTGGTGGTATCGCGTCTGATGAAGTCTCCTCCAGTGTTGTCGCCGTGGTTGTCAACGGAATCTGCTCCTTCTCCGTCGTAGCTGTCGTCAAGGTTCCCGTAGTCGACGGTACAACCTCCATCGAGTTCGACGTTAAAGACGGTAAAGATGCCATCGAGGTCTCAAGAACAGATAATTGACACGACTTATGCACCAGAAGAAACAAACTAGACGATCCTTACACCGCCGGCGTCAGTAACAAACTGAGCGATCTACTGTCTAGGACTCGCTTATATACATGCACCGTATGGAATAATACGCTAGTCAAATCAAGAACCATGTACATTAATACTAGAGTCAAATCTACAAAATTAAAAAAGAGGATCATTTGACCGAAAAAAAAATTCGATCTCTCCAATATACGCCAGGCTCCAAGAGCTACAATTCACGTCATCAGATCCATCTACATTTTGCTCCTATGCTTCAATTGGCCATTAGCTGCAAGTGCTCCAACAGCTCCATCAGCTCCAACACATAATGTACGCAATGTACGCGCAATACATACAATTTACACGCAATAAATGTAATGATTACACAGTACACACAGGAAACGGAACGTACACACAGTACACACACACAGGAAACGGAAACGTACACACAGTACACACACAGGAAACTGAACGTACACACAGTACACACAGGAAACAGAACGTACACACAGTACACACAGGAAACGGAATGTACACACAGTACACACAGGAAACGGAACGTACACGCAATTTACGCAAAGTACACGCAATGTACGCAATGTACGCAATGTACACAATATATATGCAATGTACACACAATGACTACGCTTCGTTCGCGCAGGACAAGCATTTAATGAAAACGAAGCACGTTTGGACGGAAATTCTATAAAACGAAAGCTCATTTAACGAAAAGGAGGCACATTCTCTCGTTCATTCAACTTGGTAGGATACGATCGTCAATGATAAGTTAGTTAATAATCTCTCCAACAGTCTATGAATCCAACAGTTTATATTTCCATTAGCCATCGACTCCAACAGTCATTGGCTCCAACAGTCATTGGCTCCAACAGTCATTGCCTCCAACAGTCATTGGCTCCAACGGCCTTTTGGTTCATCAGCTCCAATGATATTTGGTTAGAATGCTACGACTCTAAGAGACTATGAGACTACAATTCTACGAGTGTACAAGACTCCTCCAACTACCTTCAAGTGTACAAAGCTCCAACTACTTCAGCAGCATTATGTTATAAGATTACATGACTGCTTGTTTACATAGCTACAAGTCAACGAGGTTACTTGGCTACGTAGCTACAAGTATACGAGGCTCCAAGCCATCATGACTACGCGACTACGAGCCATGAGGTAACGAGACTACGTGACTACGGGTATTCAAGCTTACGAGACTGCGAGGCTACAGAGATACGAAGCTTCTAGAACATACGTTTACGAGACTGCGAGAATACAGGACTACAAGTGTACACGAGTACTTGACTACTTCTTAGCTTCATCAGCTCCAAATGGCTCCAACAGGTCCAACAGCCTCCAAATGGCTCCAACAGCTCCAACAGCCTCCAAATGCTTAACACAGCTCCAAATGGCTCCAAATGCTCCAAACGGCCTCCAAATGGCTCCAACAGCTCCAACAACCTCCAAATGCTTAACACAGCTCCAAATGGCTCCAAATGCTCCAAACGACCTCCAAATGCTTGACAGCTCCAAATGTCTCCAAATGCTTAACACAGCTCCAAATGGCTCCAAATGCTCCAAACGGCCTCCAAATGGCTCCAACAGCTCCAACAGCCTCCAAATGCTTAACACAGCTCCAAATGGCTCCAAATGCTCCAAACGGCCTCCAAATGCTTGACAGCTCCAACAGCCTCCAAATGCTTAACACAGCTCCAAATGGCTCCAAATGCTCCAAACGGCCTCCAAATGCTTGACAGCTCCAACAGCCTCCAAATGCTTAACACAGCTCCAAATGGCTCCAAATGCTCCAAACGGCCTCCAAATGCTTGACAGCTCCAAAAGGCTCCAAATGCTTCAAAAGGTTCCAATTATCGCATCTGTCTTCGTCGGCATTTTCTCTTTTGCTCACACTGCTCCAACAGCATTATGTTATATGATTCCATGGATACTTTGTTACGTAGCTACAGGTCTACGAGGTTCCAATGCATCATGTTTACGAAGCTTCCAGAACACAGGGTTACGAGACTGCGAGGCTACAGGACTACGAAGCTTCCAGGACACGAGGCTACATGGCTACGAGACTACATGACTCTAACTGATTACAATAGCACCACTCAGTGGTGAGAGTTAGGTTATCTAATGCAAAGCAAATTGATGCAAGTAGTTCTGGCTGTCATCAACAGATGTAGCCACGTGTTGCTTGCAGGTGAATATTAATTAGTTATTTTATGTGGGATGCGGGATGCTCACTAACGATCGCAAAAGAAGGAAGGCTTCGCTAGACACCAAGGAGATGGAAGTTCGTCCATCCTGTTAGTGCTTCTTAGATTTCTCAGAGATTATTTGACTGAATAATGATATATTTTTTTTAAATTTCCACCTGATAAAAATTTACAAGTGCTGATTTATTGGCAGAATTTCAATAATTAAATGCAACCTTGAATAAAAAATGACATGACTCATTAAGTAAAAAATTCTTCATGCAGAGATCAATTCCTCATCAGTAACCAGAAGCACTCGGAGAAAACCATCAGATGTCTAGTCAGGAATAATCAGGAGGACACGGAGAAAACCATCATAAAATTAGCAAGAATAATCAGCAGCACACGGAGAAAACCAACAAAATATTGACAAGAATAATCAGGAGCACACGGAGAAAACCACCAAAATATTGACAAGAATAATCAGGAGCACACGGAGAAAACCACCAAAATATTGACAAGAATAATCAGGAGCACACGGAGAAAACCGCCGCAAGTTTTCTTTGATATCATTAAATTTCAGGAAAAAATAGTAATAAAAAATTAAAAAAAATTAAAATAAAAAAAATACATAAAATTCTGGCTTGTACTAGAACTCTATCTTTGTTCAACAATGAGAAGTTCACAAGCTAGCAGAATCTGTTATTGTATTTTTTTTATTTTTATTTTTTTTTATTTTTTAATACTATTTTTTCCTGAAATTTTATGATATCAAAGAAAACTTGCGGCGGTTTTCTCCGTGTGCTCCTGATTATTCTTGTCAATATTTTGGTGGTTTTCTCCATGTGCTCCTGATTATTCTTGTCAATATTTTGGTGGTTTTCTCCGTGTGCTCCTGATTATTCTTGTCAATATTTTGTTGGTTTTCTCCGTGTGCTGCTGATTATTCTTGCTAATTTTATGATGGTTTTCTCCGTGTCCTCCTGATTATTCCTGACTAGACATCTGATGGTTTTCTCCGAGTGCTTCTGGTTACTGATGAGGAATTGATCTCTGCATGAAGAATTTTTTACTTAATGAGTCATGTCATTTTTTATTCAAGGTTGCATTTAATTATTGAAATTCTGCCAATAAATCAGCACTTGTAAATTTTTATCAGGTGGAAATTTAAAAAAAATATATCATTATTCAGTCAAATAATCTCTGAGAAATCTAAGAAGCACTAACAGGATGGACGAACTTCCATCTCCTTGGTGTCTAGCGAAGCCTTCCTTCTTTTGCGATCGTTAGTGAGCATCCCGCATCCCACATAAAATAACTAATTAATATTCACCTGCAAGCAACACGTGGCTACATCTGTTGATGACAGCCAGAACTACTTGCATCAATTTGCTTTGCATTAGATAACCTAACTCTCACCACTGAGTGGTGCTATTGTAATCAGTTAGAGTCATGTAATCTCGTAGCCATGTAGCCTCGTGTCCTGGAAGCTTCGTAGTCCTGTAGCCTCGCAGTCTCGTAACCCTGTGTTCTGGAAGCTTCGTAAACATGATGCATTGGAACCTCGTAGACCTGTAGCTACGTAACAAAGTATCCATGGAATCATATAACATAATGCTGTTGGAGCAGTGTGAGCAAAAGAGAAAATGCCGACGAAGACAGATGCGATAATTGGAACCTTTTGAAGCATTTGGAGCCTTTTGGAGCTGTCAAGCATTTGGAGGCCGTTTGGAGCATTTGGAGCCATTTGGAGCTGTGTTAAGCATTTGGAGGCTGTTGGAGCTGTCAAGCATTTGGAGGCCGTTTGGAGCATTTGGAGCCATTTGGAGCTGTGTTAAGCATTTGGAGGCTGTTGGAGCTGTCAAGCATTTGGAGGCCGTTTGGAGCATTTGGAGCCATTTGGAGCTGTGTTAAGCATTTGGAGGCTGTTGGAGCTGTTGGAGCCATTTGGAGGCCGTTTGGAGCATTTGGAGCCATTTGGAGCTGTGTTAAGCATTTGGAGACATTTGGAGCTGTCAAGCATTTGGAGGTCGTTTGGAGCATTTGGAGCCATTTGGAGCTGTGTTAAGCATTTGGAGGCTGTTGGAGCTGTTGGAGCCATTTGGAGGCTGTTGGACCTGTTGGAGCCATTTGGAGCTGATGAAGCTAAGAAGTAGTCAAGTACTCGTGTACACTTGTAGTCCTGTATTCTCGCAGTCTCGTAAACGTATGTTCTAGAAGCTTCGTATCTCTGTAGCCTCGCAGTCTCGTAAGCTTGAATACCCGTAGTCACGTAGTCTCGTTACCTCATGGCTCGTAGTCGCGTAGTCATGATGGCTTGGAGCCTCGTATACTTGTAGCTACGTAGCCAAGTAACCTCGTTGACTTGTAGCTATGTAAACAAGCAGTCATGTAATCTTATAACATAATGCTGCTGAAGTAGTTGGAGCTTTGTACACTTGTAGGTAGTTGGAGGAGTCTTGTACACTCGTAGAATTGTAGTCTCATAGTCTCTTAGAGTCGTAGCATTCTAACCAAATATCATTGGAGCTGATGAACCAAAAGGCCGTTGGAGCCAATGACTGTTGGAGGCAATGACTGTTGGAGCCAATGACTGTTGGAGCCAATGACTGTTGGAGTCGATGGCTAATGGAAATATAAACTGTTGGATTCATAGACTGTTGGAGAGATTATATCCTAACTTATCATTGACGATCGTATCCTACCAAGTTGAATGAACGAGAGAATGTGCCTCCTTTTCGTTAAATGAGCTTTCGTTTTATAGAATTTCCGTCCAAACGTGCTTCGTTTTCATTAAATGCTTGTCCTGCGCGAACGAAGCGTAGTCATTGTGTGTACATTGCATATATATTGTGTACATTGCGTACATTGCGTACATTGCGTGTACTTTGCGTAAATTGCGTGTACGTTCCGTTTCCTGTGTGTACTGTGTGTACATTCCGTTTCCTGTGTGTACTGTGTGTACGTTCTGTTTCCTGTGTGTACTGTGTGTACGTTCAGTTTCCTGTGTGTGTACTGTGTGTACGTTTCCGTTTCCTGTGTGTGTGTACTGTGTGTACGTTCCGTTTCCTGTGTGTACTGTGTAATCATTACATTTATTGCGTGTAAATTGTATGTATTGCGCGTACATTGCGTACATTATGTGTTGGAGCTGATGGAGCTGTTGGAGCACTTGCAGCTAATGGCCAATTGAAGCATAGGAGCAAAATGTAGATGGATCTGATGACGTGAATTGTAGCTCTTGGAGCCTGGCGTATATTGGAGAGATCGAATTTTTTTTTCGGTCAAATGATCCTCTTTTTTAATTTTGTAGATTTGACTCTAGTATTAATGTACATGGTTCTTGATTTGACTAGCGTATTATTCCATACGGTGCATGTATATAAGCGAGTCCTAGACAGTAGATCGCTCAGTTTGTTACTGACGCCGGCGGTGTAAGGATCGTCTAGTTTGTTTCTTCTGGTGCATAAGTCGTGTCAATTATCTGTTCTTGAGACCTCGATGGCATCTTTACCGTCTTTAACGTCGAACTCGATGGAGGTTGTACCGTCGACTACGGGAACCTTGACGACAGCTACGACGGAGAAGGAGCAGATTCCGTTGACAACCACTGCGACAACACTGGAGGAGACTTCATCAGACGCGATACCACCAGCAGAAGAGACTTTAATGCCGGTAGTGCTGGCTGTGCAGGAAAACTCGACGAACTTCGTTTCGCCCTCGATGGAGGCTTCAATGGATGCCGAATCGACAACAACTAACGAACATCGGTGTTGTTACTGTGACAAGATTTTCTCAAACAGCAGCAATGCTCGACGACACGAGAGGAGCGAATGTGCCAAGAACCTATATCGTAAAATGTTTGTTTGTGAGAAATGTCATAAGCAGTTTGCCAGAAAAGATAATATGAAAACGCACATGAAGGCATGCGAAGGTCCTGCTGTGCGGCAGAAAGTAAAGGTTTCGTCGCAACAACGATGCATCGATGTGCATAAGAGAATGCCTGGAAATGGTACTACTGTTGCAACGTCTGTATCTGGATCGGGTCTGAAAGGATCGTCTTCATCACCACGGTATCCTTGCAGCTACTGTGATACGTCGTTCGCATTTTCCCATGATGCACGAAGACATGAGCGGAGCAAATGTATGAAGAATCCTTCTCGCATGAAGTTTCGATGTGATGAGTGCCTTAAATGGTTTACTCGAATTGACAGTTTGCGACATCATGCGAAAAAATGTAAAGGTGGAGTCTGTGCTCCTACTGTTGAACTACCTGCCGACATTTCGACTCCTCGCTTTAGATTGGAGACACGAAAGCGTACAACCAAAAGAACAGATGCCCAGCAACCGATTGTTATGACGTCTGAACATGGAACTAAACCTAAGACTGTGTTCGGAGCATTACAAGTGAACGATAATGGCTTCTACTTGGCGCAGTCTGCATTTCGTGGAACGTTGAAAGACTACTATTATCTAATTACGTTCGGTGAGTCGAAGGACATTTGTAATTTTCTTGACGATATCAGACAGAAGATAATCAATCAGCTTACTGATGATGTAGCAACAAACGGACCTTTGAAATATAACTTGTGGTTGGACTGTATATATGGAAAGCCATATCCGTTCGATGACAAAGTGAAGAAGTGTGCATTCAAGACATCGGCTGCAGTAATTTACAGTTCTAACGATGTGAAGCAAACTGTTAAAAACGGTATCCAGAAACTCTGTCAAGAAGAGGTGGACTATGTCTGTAAAGGTTCTGGCTGGACTCTGTCTAGTATAAACCGATTGGAGCTAAGAATTAGTCATTTCACACCGCTGCGGAACTAAATGATTGTAAATTTGCTGGCTTTCGTAAGTGATCCTGTAGTAGAATAGAAATTATGTAATAAATATTATGTTTGTGAAAGAACTTGTGGTGTTTAATTCCTCGAACCTGTTACTATTATGTTAAATTGATATTTTTTTCATCGTCCAGAATCGTACCAAGGACCTAAGTTGATCTAATTAATCAGTACATTGATTGGAAATTTATTTAATGATATCTGAACTTTTTCCCGAATCTCTAGCATTAAAATTATGAATTACCAATATGTTGGTGTTGGTGGCTTATAGGATGATGATGACAGTAAAGGTTTTAATGTCTCTTTAAGAATGTTGAACATGGAATAATGAAATTATTATTTTTTTACATCAAATTAAACATTATTGCATCGATCGGGTATCGAACCAAGGACTGAAACTGATGGAATCAATCTGTAAATTAATGAGTGATTTATTTAATGAATTTTGGAATTTTTCCCGAATTTCTAGCTAAATAATTATGGATTTTCAAGATGGCGGCCAAATGACAAGATGGCGGGTGTCACAGCAATAATAAATGATTACTGCACTCTAGCGGATAAGAATTAAACTAACATGGCGTCAGCGCACTCTCGCCGACGATAACAAGATGATGATGGCTACCAGCAGACGAAGACAAGATGGCGGACATGACATCATACTAGTTGACCTTGTTATTGGTGGTGGTAGGTTAGTCTGTAGGTGACTTCCGTGGTGGAAGGATCTGTCGTCATTTTTATTTTTTTTTTCGCCCTCACCGGGTTCGAACCGAGGACTCCGAGCTCCGTGTCGTTAACGTATGTTTTTTAAATATTTTTTATTAAAATTTTATTAATTGAATTTTTTATAAATTTTAAAAAAAAATTCATTAAAATCGGATAGTAAATGAAGATTTTAAAGATGGCGGGCGTAACGGAAATTGCAACGGTGGCGACATAATCCAAGATGGCGGTCATGGTATCCTTATTCCTAGAAATGGCTTAACTGAGGCTTGAGTTAAGGATGCTTAAGCCAGTTTTAGGAATTTTCAGCCGCTGGGATTTTTAAGGACTAAAAACGGGAATTTTTCCCTCGAAACGGGAAATTTTTCCCTCGAAAAGAGAAATTTTTAATTTGTGGAATTTTTTGAAATTTTTTGGCGGAACTTTTTTCCACAGAAATGGAAATTTTGGCGATTTTTGAGGAATTTTGGGCAAATTTTGCCCAATTTTGGCGGATTTTGAGGATCAAATTCAAGGTCAAGGCCAAAGGTCAAGGTCACAACCATCCAAGATGGCCGCTGTGACGTCACAATCCAAGATGGCGGACCGGCACCTCGGCACCTCAGCCAGAAGCCAGATCTCGGACCGTCATTCCTATACTACTTACCACTTCTGACAATTCGCACTGCGCGTACTGTAGCTGCTCTGAAACACCATCCGCTCATCCCGCAGTTACGCGCGTCTCTCTCTCTCTCTCTCACTCAACCCCCCCTCCACCCCTGATTAGTCGCAGATCCAAGATGTCGAAGACACCGGAGACGATGGTCTTTCGAGCCAAGGTTCACGACCGGGGAAAAAAAAAGATTGCGACCCAACGTGTCTTCCAGAGAGGACTACTGCCGCAAATCCATCAAGGCGATTCTTCACTGCAGGCACAGACACGATTATTGCACGGATGCACTAGGCGTCCCAAGTGGACTCGAAGCACACATACATTGGCTTCACGTGGATCATTCCAGAAACAGTTGTCTTGTCGAATCTGAGCTGGTCAAAAACAAGCAGAAGTAGTAGTCACCCACACGGAAAAAAATATTTTCTTCTGTACTTTAACAAAAGATTTCTTTGGAAACCAGTTGCCAAGATATAGTTTTTTTATACTACAAGAAAAATATCGTGAATTTGTACAAAACATGACTATGATTTTTTTTTTGCTCATATGAGATATGTTCTTTCGATAAGTAATTTTAACAAACTAATTGGCGCATAATTTGATATATTAATCGATATTTTATTCGAAATTCAATAGAATATTCAATAAATGGAATTTTATTTTGTTTTATAATGCTTATTAGTAGAGACTCTCAAATTCGCGGGTTCAATGACATCCAGGATAGACTCTACCACACTCTACACACTCGGGCAAATGCCACCTGTTCATTGGCTGCTGACTTGTGAGTCGTCTCGACCGAGTGTCTGTGATTCGACACTTCTATGAGTGAGGGTCTCTAATTGGCCCTCAGTCCTCCAGATTAACAGTGAACCAGTGGCAGAAGCAGCGCTAAGGTATAATTATTTGAATTGTAGCATATCACGAAATGAATCCGCGAATTTTGCAGGTCTCTACTTATTAGTTAATACTGGAAAGCTGTTCAGTGAAAGGTTTGCAAATAACTTTAACTATTGGAGGTACTGGGACAACACAAAGCATAAGTGCCCGGGTAATAATCCGAACCCAGTGTGACTGCAAAGACTATTTTGTAGTGAAACAGTACAAATATACAAATAATCAGTAATTTTTCATTAATATTTCTGTTCAAGTTACAAAAAAAAGTGAAATCACGTACAGCGATGACGCCGAGTTGTTTGACCTTGTTCACGAGCAATTTACATAAAAAAAATGTGGTTGATTTAATTAAAAGCAATTGGAGTTTACCTGGAGGGAGACGAATCAACGAAATAATCATGGTTCAACCTTTAGCTCAATTAAACTGCAAATTTTTAACTGTCCTATGTACATATCCGTGACAACAGAAATCAATGTGATCAAGGTCCGGTTATGCACGACGAACCTGCAGTGGTACACCTGTTGCCTTCCGCAGAATTTCCCATATTTAGAGACAGGAAAAATTCGCGGGTTCAATGACCTCCAGGATAGACTCCAATATCCTCTACACACACTCGGGCAAATGCCAACTGTTCATCGGGTGCTGACTTGTGAGTCGTCTCGACTGGTTGTGGCCTGTGATTCGACACTTCTATGAGTGAGGGTCTCTAATTGGCCCTCAGTCCTCCAGATTAACAGTGAACCAATGACAGAAGCAGCACTAATGTATAATTATTTGAATTTTAGCATAACACGAAATGAACCCGCAAATTTTTCAGGTCTCTACCCATATTTAGTTAGCAGGTGTGCATTTGAATGGGCAATTTCGTTCTCTTTCCAATGCACGACATCTGCCATTGGCGCGGTCCTTGTTTTTATTATGCTCTGTTGCAACAAGACATAGGTACCCAAGAGCACAAATGTTACAGACACAACTTCATAATGTTATGAAAATTTCTTAAATATATTTTTAAAAAAATATTTTGTAAAGGAAATTTTTTTATGAAAATTCTGGAGATACGATTTCTTGTTGTATTTCATCAAGAGCTTTAACTAATAAAATGAATATTTATTTTCTAAAGAAACGTAAATTAAAGACGCTAACATGGTCTCTACCATTTGGACATGCATTTTTAAAATATAATTTTATTGTTAAAATTTTGCTCATTATTAACGAAATGGCTTTTTATTTATAGTGAACGATTGCCATAAATATTTTTTCCTGTGGAATAATAATAGCTGGTGTTAATAAATAATATTTTTTTTCTATTCATATCTGAACTAATACTGCGCTAAGAACTGTACTAGTAATGTACTGATTAGTTATAATACTTTGAAAATTAAGTATTTTTTGTCTTAAAAAAGCAATAATAAGTTTTAAAAACATAAAAACTTATTTTAACTATCGATGGTAAACAAAATAAGTTTTTAATGTTGACAAGCCGGTTAGTATGAATCTGGCCTCAGTGAGATCCATTTATTCTGTACTGAAAACAAAGCGTGAGGCAGTCTTAGGGATCCGAGTTTGGAAAACTTTCCTGCAATGACCAGGAAACGGAAAACTAAGCGTTATCAACGTTCTCTAGGATAGACTCCACAATACTTTTTATACTCGGGCATATGCCACCTGTTCCATTGGCTACCGTACTGGATAGAACTTGGGTAGCATGAGAATTTGGCCATTCTTCAGTTGAGGGTTTCTCATTGGCAAAAATGATTTATTATTAGAGACCTGCAAAATTCGCGGTTTCAACGGCCTTCAGGATAGACTGCACATACCCCTGTACACTCGGGCAAATAACGCAAGTTCATTGGCTGCCGACTTGTAAGTCGTCTCAGCTGGTTTGTCTGTGATTCGATCCTTCTTTGGTTGAGGGTTTATAACTGGTTGAGATTCGTCCAGATGAACAGTAAGCCAATAGCAAAATTATCTAAGATATATATGTGTTTGAATTCTAGCCTATCACCGAATGAATCCGCGAATTTGGCAGGTCTCTATTTATTATAAACTCTATCGATACCAGCAGCAGCTAGAGGTAAACACATATGAACTTTATCGTACCACGAAATCTTTGCCGGTCCCTACGTAAAACAAAACCTTAAATCCCATCCAGAGTTCAACCCCCGCAGCTTTGTTCCACCCGCACAAAGAACACAGGCGCAGTGAAAGTTTGCGCTTCTTCGCTCCGGGCATAAACGCAGGCAGGCAGTGAACACTGCGGGTTCGACGCCTTCTGGTATGGCCTCCACAATCCCACACGTACTTGGGCAAAATGCCACCCGCTAATTGGCTACTGACTTGCGAGACTTCTCAACTCGACAGCTTGCGATTAGATACTTGTATGGTCGATGGTTTTTTCACTGGTATAAGCTGCAAATTTATTTCTGTGAGTAAAACAGAAATTTTGTGTATGTGAAATTGCAGATGTTTGTAAATTTGTACATTTACATGAGTCCGGGAATTTATGCTTTGTGATGTTTTAGTACCTCCGATGGTTAAAAGTGATTTGTGAACCGTCCCTTTAATAGTTTTCCTGTATTAACTGTGCACATAATAGGCATAATACAACAAAATATTCGATTATCTTTTCCATGGTTTTTAAAAACATATGCTTGAATTAAACATCAATTTAAATATAAACTATGTGCGCCAATTTTAGTAAAAAATACTCAGTATTATCTCGATTAAACTTATTACATATGTGCAAAAATTACCATACCTGGTGTGTTGGACAAAGTTTGCTATAACCTTTCTTGGTTCACTGTTGATCTGGAGGACTCCGGGTCAGCGAGATACCCTCAATTGAAGAAGTATCGAATCACAAGTCACCCAGTTGAGACGCCTCAAACGTCAGTAGCCAATGAACAGGCGACGTTTGCCCAAGTATGCAGAGGATCTTGATGTTTTCCGGTTCCTATTAATCGTGGTAAAAAAGGTCACGCAAGTGTTAATAATTACGGTTCTTTTACGTCGCAAAATAACGTTCAGAAAATAAATGATGATAAAATGAGTGACTACAAGAATCGCCAGAGAGCTTTTGGAATGAATTTACAAATTAGTCCCTTAGTTAATTAATATATAAAACAATAAAACAACCAAAATAACCAACTCGGAGAGTGAGGCTGAGTCTTTAGCTGCCAAGAAGGTAAAATTTACGATATAATTTACACAAATTTTTCATTTCGAAAATTGTTACTTTCACATAATTATGTAGGGAAGCCTGCAGTTCACGGGATGAGAGCCAAACCCGAACAGTACCGAAGTTCTCCGAGGTTTACCGATCGTAGGGAAAAAGACCACAATATTTTACGGTCATGAGAGTATTTTAAATAACGCTAATCCAACCTAACCAGCCTCACTTAAGTCACGATAACGTAACCTACCCTTCCGGAAAAAAAAAATTAAGTACTATTATTTATTACAGTGACTAACCTTTTACTTCGGCAAAACTCGGAACTGTTCGGGTCATCGTTGTAGCTTTCATACCTGGGAACTGTAATCTAGCCTATTATGTATTCCAGTTGTGTTCATGGAGGTAAGAAGTAAGAAGAGCCTATGATGTACATTCTGTATTACACAGACCCGAACAAGCCCGAATATCTACCTTCGGCCAAATACGTCAGTTTTTTTGTTTATTACTTTACAAAATTGTGGATGGTTGGTTATGTTAGATTAGTATAGCTACATTAAAAATACTGTCAAATCATTTTAATGCTGACGTTGGCCGAAGGTAGATATTCGGGCTTGTTCGGGTCTGTGCAATACAGAATGTACATCGTAGGCTTCCCAAGAAGTAAGAGACACTTTAGTCCATAGATTAATACCTCCATGGTTGTGTTGTAGAAAGTCACTGCGGTAATGTTTACAAAGTAAAAAAAATATTTTTTTTTTGTTCCTGTCCTTGATTCACATTGGTGAATCGAACGTGGCACATGTTTGCAGGATGGATGTCGGCCAGAAAATTTTTCTCCACTGAGCAGTCCAGTCGTCACGCTACCTTTACACTCGCACTGCTAATCCGCCGGGGAGGAGATATTATCGGATATCCCGCTTCTGTCCCTCTCGACGACGGCGTCGGATCCAGACGGACGCGCGCAGGCCGATGACGTCATGCCGGACTGCTTCACGCGGCATTCGTAGAGACCACGAATTCCTCCCCCCCCCCCCCCGGGCGCAATTCACAACTAAAAAATTCGTTAACTATGTATTTTATCGCCATGATTCTAAAGTATTTTTTTAAGTTATTATTTTTCATGACTCGAAATTACATCATAAAGTATTAAAGGATAGTTTTAATATTAATTTATATTTTTATGTACCTATGGGTAGAGACCGGAAAATTTCGCGAATTAATTTCGCGATAGGCTAAAATACAAATAGTTATACCTCAGTGCTGCCTCTGCTATTGGCTTACAACTCACCTGGATGACGCTGGGCCAATGAGAAACACTCAACCAAAGCTTTATGGAATCACAGGCTACTACGTTGGGACGTCTCACAAGACAGCAGCCAATGAGAGGGTGAGATTTGACCGAGTGTACGTAGAACTATAAAGTTCATCCTTAATGTCATTGAACCCGCGAATTTTTCTGGTTCCTACCTATGGGTAGTGTAAAATTCTGCAGTGTTCACGAAAGCGATATATATGAATCACGTGGGTCCACCATTTTTTAAGATTTCTAAGACTTCCACAGATGGGAGTACCGTAGTTACACATTTACATTAATTCGACTTATTTTCAATTCACGAAACGACTCCAACCGAAGGCCATATCTGGAGAGCCACGATGTTTACACATAATAAAAAATACGTTTTTACTGTTTCTGCCATTGGCTTAAAGTTTACCTGGAAGGCAATAAGCCAATGAAACACCACGAACTAAATTAGAATCGAGTCCTGCCACATTCACGTCATTTTTATTGAACCAGGATAAAATATACACAACTGTACACAAATAAGTCGGCGTCTACTGTACATACGCTGCTGCTGCATTTTACCTGCCAGCCGAACTGCATGTGGCTGGGTCATATATGGTGCCGTGCACCAACTGTATGTTAAAACACTGTAGCATCGTCTGTGTTGAGTTTCTTTCAGGCACATGTCTACTGCAGGCACAAGAATCATAACTAGAGCCACGGAAATTTCGCGGATTCATTTAGTTGCAAGCTAGAATGCAAACCTCCACACTGTCGCACTGTGTTCATGATTGGACCGCAGTTATCTGGATACGCCCCTCTACGACCGTGAGCCAATGATGCCCAGCTAGGAGAGAAGTAAGCGACTCAGGTAGTGCCAAATAACAAGGATAAAAATGTTCTCGCTAAGAAATCAACCAATGGGAAAGTAAACATGGGTCGAGCACACCTATAACTTTGAATTCTATCCTGAGGCCAGAGGAATCCGCGAAATTTTCGGGACTCTAATCATAACCATCCAGTGCGGGAAGCAAACGGTTCCTGACTGGCCCGGAGACAAGTAGTGCAACGGCTTCTGTTGCAGACGGCCGCCAATAACAAGGGAACAATCCTTAGCGCAGTAGCGTACCATACAGCAGTTTAATGAGAAGGGACCGAAAAAATTCGCGGGTTCAATGAACTGCAGGATGAACTCCATAGTTCTACGTACACTCGGTCAAATGTCACCCACACATTGGCTGCTGTCGTGTGAGACGTCCCAGCGTAGCAGCCTGTGATTCGATAAAGCTTTGGTTGGGTGTTTCTCATTGGCCCAGCGTCATCCAGGTAAGTTGTAAGCCAATAGCAGAGGCAGCACTGAGGTATAACTATTTGTATTTTAGCCTATCACGAAATGAATTAGCGAATTCTTCCGGTCTCTACTAATGAGAGTTCATATTTTATTTTCACATACATGCATGCCCGTAGTCATGAGTCTTTTAAATGTTATGTGTAGAGTCCCGGAAATTTCGCGGATTCCTCTGGCCTCAGGATATAATTCATAGTTATAGGTGTGCTCGACCCATTTTTACTTTCCCATTGGTTGATTTCTTAGCGAGAACATTTTTATACTTGTTATTTGGCACTGCCTGATTCGCTTACTTCTCTCCTAGCTGGACATCGTTGGCTCACGGTCGTAGAGAGGCGTGTCCAGATAACTGCGGTCCAATCACGAACACAGTACGACAGTGTGGAGATTTACATTCTAGTTTGCGACTAAATGAATCCGCGAAATTTCCGTCTCTCTAATCCATAACCATCCAGTGCGGGAAGCAAACGGTTCCTGACTGGCCCGGAGACAAGTATTGCAATGGCTTCTGTTGCAGACGGCCCCCAATCACAAGGGAACAATCCTTAGCGCTGTAGCGTACCATACAGCAGTCTAATGAGCGATCATATTTTATTTTCACAAACATGCATGCCCGTAGTCATAAAAGTCTTTTAAATTAATGTTATGTGCTTCGGGGCAAGTTAAAACTACCTCTTGTCCAACCAGAACCCAGTAATAAGTGTGTAAAGGTATGCATTCTAACCTGTTTCCAAAGATAACTTCGAATTCACAAGTTTTTTAAGTATCACACCTTACGACGTCTCCCAAGTCAACAGCCAACGAACGAGTGACAGTTTCTCGATTGTGCACAAGACTGTGGAGTCTACCCTAGAATGTAAGGAACCAATCATCCACTACCAGGTTGCCTTGCATGTATTTTTACGTTCACGCGTTTTTTTGTCATTACTAGGGACTGGAAAAATTCGCGGTTTCAATAACCCCTAGGATAGACTCCAAGATTCTCTATGTACTCGGGCAACTATCACCTGGTCATTGGCTACCGACTCGGGACACCTGTTTACTGCGATTTTTATGATTCGATACTTCTTTTGTTGAGTATTTACCATTGGCTCAGAGTCCTTCAGGTAAATTGCGGTCCAATCACTGACGCAGCATTAAGCTAAACGAGTTTGGATTCCAGCCTGTCTCGAAAGGAATCCGCGAATTTTTCCGGTCTCTACGCATAACCTGTATAGAAGATGCAACCGACATGTATAGGTATAGGTATTTGAATTTTAGCGTGTCGTGTAATGAACGTTAGAATTTTTTTCCAAGTCATTTACTTGCATACCACGTCAAATGTGAAACCAGCTAAACGTGAATAAAATACAAAAATAAATTTATGATAAAATATTTATATTTAGGAATAAAAATAATATAAAATATAGTTATAAGTTATTGTTGTAAACGAAAATACACCAAAATACATCAAAACACGTGAAAGTTTAGTGTTATTTAATCTCTCAGTCTATGAAATTACTTCCAAAATGGCGCAAATCGCCATGAAACAGTCAGGTTTCAAATGGAGTGAACAGAAAGGTCAATTTGCCACAGATAATAAATACAGGGACACATAATTTCTGTTTAATATATTTAAAGTTTTATAAATAACATTATCCAGTCTAAAATCTAGAGCTGGTATAAAAGTATGCGTTGTGGTTGTAATTTTTATGATCAGTAATTGACAATAAAGTTTATTCACATTAAATTTCGAATGATTGGAGTATTAACTCTCATATAACGAAAAACAAAATTAGGTGAAAACCTCGCTTTTGTCGCCTTTACTTTTTTTGTTCCGCGAAAAGTGGATGGCCCTAGTAATGGCAAACAAAAAAATCGAGCCTGTGTGAAACAGTATAGTTAAAAATATGGAATGGGAGAAAATCAGAGTAAAAGGAAAGTGGCGAGAAACGTATATAATAACAAGAAAAATTTTCATCTTCTGTATGTGATACAGTGTTTGGCCCTACAATTTCACATATCTGGTTTTCCGCATTGGCTTTCTGGCAGCGATGTCATGAAAGAATTGGCACATAAAAAAACACATCTTCTGGTAAATCGACGGATTCAACTACCGAATCAAAGGCATACATACGGTGTGCAGAACTTCAGGAAAAAAAAACACGCCATTTGAAAACTGCTTAAGATATTAGAGTGATGTCTGTTTACGAAAAAAACATTTAAGCATACGCTGAGGACAAACGAGCATTTCTGTTTCCGTATTTCGTTTTTAAACGGTATTTTTTGAAGAGTGAAAATTGATAAAACGCATATTTTTGGAATATTGTTTAGGCATTAAAAATCCTGTACATATTCTTGAAAGCATGACTTGATGTAAGCTTTTGGACATACGCCATTGCTAAAGCACATGTATGTCTGTAGAAGAAAACTATGTCCAAAAGCTTACATCAAGTCATGCAGTCCCATTGCACAAATATTTCAAAGATAATTTCTTAAAAGCGGTTACGGGGCTTGCATTACGCCTTTATCTTCAGTTATCCGCCATATAATTTTATGGTTCCCACTCAGATATCATATTGGCTCTGTGCACGACGAGAAGACTGCACGCCAGTTCACAGCCTTACGTTTAGAGGCCATACCGCGCTAGAAGCAGCAGCGAGCGTAGTTCTTACCATATCTCCTCACCAACACAATTAAACCCCTGCAGTGATGTCTCCAGGGCCCTACGCCGCCCTTTTCCAATTTTATTTTTCTTGTTTGTCTAGCTTTCTGTGAATCAGTGGAAGTTATTGGGAAAATTTGTATGCATGTATTTTAAATTGCTGGTCAATACCTTCCGATTTCTTACTAAGAAAAAAAAAACCCTTCCAATATTTGATTGCCTCATACAATGACGTAATTTCATCGGACTTTTATAGTTAATATTTATAAAACTAACCCGTTCATAATTTATCAAAATAATTTAAATATTCATTAAGATGAATTTAAACTGTATTCGAAATTTAAGTTCCAGTTTGGCTTAAAAACGTTGTCATCTAAATTATTATTTTTCGAATTTTCAGGGGGAATGCCCCCGATAAGCCTTATTTTTCCTAGGCGCTATTTCATACTCCCCCATGCTCCCGGTAGGGCCCATCTACAAAATACAGCATGCACATAAATAATGCCCCTGTTATAAATTTTAATATTATCAACTGTAAGTGTTGGTTAAAGGTGACAACTAAAGAGTGACCCCAAACAGTTTTAGATAAGCACATGCGCGAGTACTGCGTTGTTGTTTTCTCGCCTGCAGCGCCATTTACGCAAAATAACGACTCATGAGGGTAAAGCTTTTTGTGATTTCAGTGCAACGTGCGTTTCGTTTACAGTTTAATTATGATCCCTCATGTGGCAAAAATATCCGCGATGATGTAGGCAGTTCGAGACGACAGAGCTCTTTTCGCTGGCCTCCATGTTCACCTGTGATAACGGCCTTGCGATTTTTTTTTTCCTTCGAGGTTTCATAAAAGATATCACTTCCAATACTCCGGACTTGTTAACCAAAGTGTGGGATCAATTATGAGATTTTTGGTTGGGTGTGTGCCGTTTAACTAAAGGTGCATACATTGAACATTTGTAAGAACAACTAGGTTAGTTATCTTCAAATTGATGTATGATTTGTTGTTAATAGTAGAAATTTAACTATTATAATATAACATTGAAACTGGGACCTTCCTTTATGGACACCCTATTTTAGAGCTCTAGAAAAGTAAATCGTACAGGGCCCCGCAAAGTCTAGGGCTACAAATGCAGCCCTGGCTGGGCCATTCCTTGAAGGGCGATTTGTCTCAACATTTTCCGGACACAGTGTCGGGACTCCGTGGGAAGTTTATGTCAGGACAGCCGTACTGAGATTCCAACCCAGGCTCTTCTGAATACGAGTTCTGTTACTTAGCATCCTACAACCCAGCTGGGTTGATCACTGACAAAAGTAGACTCGAAGCACATGTGCATCTTTGTTACTTAGACTGGCTACGGCGCTGTCCCGGTCTTTACACATTGTGTCAAGTATGTGGGACATATACTTGGAACACGGAATTTTTTTTATATTTAAAGCCCTTGCAGCCCGCCTTGGTAGCTGATTAAGATCTGAAAGTGAGTAAACAATTACAACGTCCAGGAGGGTCGTTACCACAACGCCGAAATACCATAACGCCGAATGTCAAAATTGACCACAACGCCGACAGCTAGAAAACTGCTGTGTACCACAACGCCGAAATAACAACTGAATGAATTTGTGTGTGTTTCTTAAATGTACCTTAACGCCGAAATACCACAATTAATCCTAACCTTACCTAACCTAACCTAACCTAGCGTAATATAACCTTACCTAACCTAACCTAGCGTAATATAACCTTACCTAACCTAACATAGCGTAATATAACCTTACCTAACCTAACATAGCGTAATATAACCTTACCTAACCTAACCTAGCGTAATATAACCTAACCTAGTCCAACTTAACCTAGTCTAACCTAACCTAGTCTAACCTAACCTAGTCTAACCTAACCTAGTCTAACCTAACCTAGTCTAACCTAACATAGTCTAACCTAACCTAGTCTAACCTAACATAATCTAACCTAACCTTTGTGGCAGTCCTGCAATGACTTTTTTCGGCGTTAGTGTATTTCGGCGTTGTGCTACACAGCAGTTTTATAGCTGTCGGCGTTGTGGTCAATTTGGCATTTCGGCGTTGTGGTATTTCGGCGTTGTGGTGCGTCTCCCGTCCAGGAGACACAGGAGGCATAAACGATTCAATTGCCGTTTCCATGGAGACAATGAAAAAATCAGCAATGCAATAGCATTCCAAAGTAGGACATTTTGATATTTAACGCCCCCTAACCATCCTTATTGGTTGATTTAGATATGAAAGTGAGTAAACAATTAAAGCGTCACCAGGAAACGAAAAAGGCACCACCAATGCAATTTACCTTTTCCACGGAGACGAAAAAAACCACCAACAATGCAACAGCATTGAAAAAAAAAAAAAAGGATAAGCTGATTTTAAACGCCCCTACAACCCCATTTGGAGATTTTCTTTTGTAAAATCCTTTCCTAGCGGATGTCTACCGCAGCAAAAGAAATACTCGTACCAAATTTCCAGTCTGTGGGTCTTATAGTTCGGAAGTATTCGTGACGAGTGAGTCAGTAAGTGGTATTTCGCTTCATACAAAATTCACCACTCCATTTACCTCCTTCAAGGTTGGGATTTCCAAAACATCCCTCCTCAGTGCACCCCCTATGGTACTTGAATATTTCCTCCAAATTTCTAAGCTCTAGGTTCACCGGTTTAGGCTGTGCTTTGTCTGTCTGTCAGTCAGTCAGTGTTAGAGTATTATGAAGTAAATAACTGATCCCCAGTTCTCGTAAGAAGTCCCTTGAGAATCCTGAGCCTACGATGAACAGGGAGAAGCTGAGGAACTCGATCGTGCGCAACCTAGTTCACCGCACTCATATAATTTTTTTTTTTCGTGAACATTAAAAATCTGCCTTAATGTCTTCTTTTACCCTCACATAAACTTCGGTTATCTTAAAGTATTTTGTTTTCTACTTTTCATTGATCCGTTTGTTTCCGTTTTATCTCCCTCTATAATTGACAGATATTTAGTGAAACAATTTTCAAAACCGGAATAGACGTAGATTTCCTTAATTTTTCATATTAGTATTTAGTACTTATTGAAAATTCAAACAGTACATTTTTTTACGGAACTAAAATATTTTTTTCGTTAGGGTAAATATTTTTTTTTTAATGCGTGTCAATGTAAATCTTAGTAACATAACGCACGTAACTTAAGGTGTCCGTGAATTATAATTATTGGGCATATCATTGCTGCAACATGATGAAAGTAAGTGATTAATACGCATCCCAAAGTTTAAAATCACTTGCAAGTTCAAAATATATTTTAAAAAAAATTGGTTGTCTGTAAAGTCGGTTTACGGACGATAGTTTAACGTGAAAACATCATAACAAAACATTGATGAAATGATTGCATACTTTTATGAATAAAATTGAATTATTTTTTATTGAATTATCACTATTTTGTATGGATACAAAGAAGGACTGAAATGAAATCTACAATTTAATTGATAAATTTACTTTTATTTGCACTCATTAATTCAAATATTTTTATTACTTTACGAAGACATTATTTTAACTACAACTTTAACACATGTTTGCTATTTAACTTCTTCCAATCTGTGTTATTCTGTTAAGGATAGGACGATGATAGGAAAAGTAGGAAACAAATGGGAGTGTTTCAAATTTAATGTGCCTCGAAAAAGTCAAATCGATGGTTGTTCCACTCGAGTGGAAGAGAGATAGATGCGGCGCATACTTACAATGAGCGTAACGGGACACGGCGTAACGGGACAGTGTGCGTAACGGTACACTTTTTCGTGCGTGCAGCCGGCGTTCGTCGATTTATTAGACGTTGTCTCGTCAAAAAGTAAAGGGACGAAAAGCGAGATTGAATGGGGTAAAACTGGTAGTCTCATTCAAGGTAGGGTCGAACCTTTTCAGACTGTAGACCTACGAGTCTCCTGCAAATAACGCGGCTTCGCACGGCAGGGGGGACGGAGGAATCCAATCAGTTATTTCCATTTTCCTACCCGGCGAAGGTTTAATGGGGTCCGGAGAATAGATGACTTCATCAGGCTTCATTCCCGTCCATCTGCGCGGCTGATGGGATGTATGTAATTGGCGTGTGCCGCGGGTTAATTCCGTGTCGCCGCAGAGAAAGTTTCCATGAACCCGAATACAAATTTGGAGTAACGACTTCGCTAAGTGATGAACTGGTTCTGCTTTGAATCGGGAACGGCGATATCAAAAAGTTTTGGCACAGAATGAAAATTTTTTTTTCTTCATAATCACAAAACCTATAAAAAAGTATTTATATTTAATATGAATGCCTACCCACAGTCAAGGCCCTTAATAGTCAGCCAGTACACAATTAATTAATACTATGAATACACACAGAAATAATAAACAAACGTATATCAATAACATAGGATAATATAAACATAAAGGCAATGACAAACACAAAACACGGACAAAAAAGAATAATAAATATGCTTAAAATGTAAGTTAAATTCGATTATATATAATTAACATCAGAGACAATTTTATTATATATTCACAAAAAAAGTTTAGTTTGATATGTCTTTCATTTTTTAAAGTTTTCGTTTTATTAACGGGCCCAGAATTTTAAGACAAGTGACCAAATTATTTGTTCAAAGTTTTGTCAATTCTTGGCTTCTGTAGCTTATTTTAAATAACTGAGGTGTCCTGTGTTGAAGAGTAGGAACTCTCAGCAATAGCTAAGAATGTGTTATGCTGCTTATAATTTTTTTATTAATTTAAAAAATATATCACGAAAACAGCATCTACCACTTTTATTCTACTTTACATTATCCGCGCGTTAAAGGCATCGAGGTTTTATTATAACACTAGCTAATTCCCGGAATGCGTTGCAATGTCTCATTGTATTTTTTTTTAAATATGTTTTAAGTAGGTACACATACACAAAGCACCTCTCTATCTCTCTCTCCAACTGTCTATCTGTCTATCTCTATGTATATCTCTATAACTCTCTCAATATCTCTCTGTATATCTCTATACCCCACTATCTCTCTATATATCTATCTACATATATACTTCTATCTACATCTAAATCCATCTCTAACTATATATATATATATATATATTTATATACATCTATATATTTCCCACTTTCTATATCTCCCTCTTTCTCTTAATCTCTCTTTATTTCTTTATCTCTCACTATCTCTAAATACTTCTTTATACTTCTATCTCTATAACTTTCTTTTTTATATTTAATTCCATTCAATTCTGTCATGCGTGCGCACTCATGCACCGAAAACACACTAACTGCCGCTGAATTATACGAAATACACACATTTGTTGAAACGATACGCGCGCCACCTATTGTAAAGTGGTTGTACTAATTCAGAACCTTAGCAGGCACGCGCACAACTCACCAAAGTTTCATCGCAATCAAATGAATGGTATAGGAACGCATACGGAAAAAAAAAAATTTTGTATTTATAGATTAGCCTATATACATGTACGATTTGTTTTCCCATCCAATTGCTAACCAGTTGACTTAAACTTCAGAACAAACACCAACTCCATAGATTAATACCTTCATACATACGACTCACGCGCCACCTATTGTACGTTATCTCACCTGGACAGTGGCCTTCCTCGTGTTTCAAAGGTCAGGTGTGCCACATTTCATAGGGATCTCGGATGAATAGTTTAGGAACGCATCAGGGACAAACAAACAAATATTCAAACACACACACACACACACACACACACATATATATAAATATATATAATCGTTCTTAGAGAAATTGTTCTTTATTCGTCTCTTAAGACATGTTAAAATACAAAAAAAAAAAAAAATGTTTTTTTTCGTAGCTACTGTAAAGCTTGCAATAAACTTCCTAAATTAATTTTCGATTTTTTTTGTTAAAAGAAAACGTGAATATGTGTGAATTATAATTAGAAATGTGTTAATATTTTTAGAATAGTAATGTTTTTGTTAATTAAAACTATAATTTTCTACGACAAAACATGATTCCTAAAAATTAAAATTATAGTATCAGGTGGGTTCGAAAATATTTCCCAATGCCAATTCATAAAATGAAAATAATATAATGTAGTATATTTAAAATAAATTTTTAATTATTATTACGTGAAATTATTTCTCTAGCATATAATATTTTACAGAGTTGTTTTTCACTAGGTAGTCACTTCATTAAATAGTTTACATAGAACTGTAATTTTTGAAAGGTGTTATTACACTTATTCTTGGTGATTTTTTTAGGTTAGTAATAAACATTTTTACTATTATTTTCTATCCTTATTAACATTTGTGTTGTTAAGTCGTAGTCAACAAAATAATTCAATAAAATAAATGACGTCTCATATAGTCACTCACCGCCCTATTAATTCTTTGGACAAATGTTACCAGGTTATTGGATGCTGACTGATTCGGTGCTTTCCTCGGTTTCCCTTGTTTCTTATAAAATCTCATGAATTTGGTCTTAGATATTTAGTAAAGTAATGTATTAAAATTCTCATTATCTTTGTTAAAGAAAGCTAACTCATGCTTGTTTGATTTTTCATATATGCAAAATATTTATTTTGTTCCTAGAACGTTCATATTTTTTGAATACGGGAAGCATAGAAGGTAGATACTTCACAACCGCCATGGCTTGGCTGACATTAGTAATCTTAATAATGAATTAAGAAGTTTATGATTATTGTAAGATAACACCGATGCAGAGTATAATAAAAGAGAACATAGTATTACAGGAGTAAAGTTATTGCTTGAAACTTCACTCGCTTACCCGCAACATCGCTGCCTAATAGAAATCCTCGCCGCTCGGATACATTTTGTTTTTGTTTAGTGCCAGCCTGTTTTGGACGACTGTTTGCTAGAACTAAAAAATAAATAGATCAATAAATAAAGACACATATTGACCGGGCCTACTAGCGCTGATTTTTTTTTCGTATTAAAAATTGGTTTAATTGTTTTTTATTGCCTATACAGTTGTAATTTAACATAAATTATTAAAATAAACCAAAAAAATGGTTTGTTTTTGTGATGCAAAGCTGCGTAATTTCCCAAATATATTTGAGTTTGAAAATAGGTATAAAATTTTAAGGGACGCTTTTCCAGGGAATTAAAATAAAGTAAGCAGTTGTTTTCGTTTGAGACTCGAAACTGTACAATACCACTACGAAAATACATTTTTAGTTTGAAGGCACGCATTATAAAGCTGGTCACGCTATTAGGAACATTGTCAGAATCAGAGATATATTTGTTCCGTGCACGTATCCAAATGTATTTTAACACAAAATATTAAAACAAAGCAAGCAGTCGAATGTGTTTGCGACGTGCAAATGTACCATTACAGAAATTTCAATGATAAAACTTTGGTGGAAAATGGACACGCAGTAATAAACAATTACTAGGGACTGGAAAAATTCGCGGTTTCAATGACCACTAGGATAAACACCACGATTCTCTATGTACTCGGGCAACTATCACCTGGTCATTGGCTACCGACTTGGGACACCTGTTTTACTGCGATTCTTATGATTCGATACTTCTTTTGTCGAATGTTTGCCATTGGCTCAGAGTCCTTCAGGTAAATTGCGGTCCAATCACTGACGCAGCATTAAGCTAAACGAGTTTGGATTCCAGCCTGTCTCGAAAGGAATCCGCGAATTTTTCCGGTCTCTAACAATTACCAAAGAAGTAAATGTATGGATGCAATGTTCCGGGTCGCCCCGGGACCGGGCACAGAAGTCGGGCAGGTACACTCACCCGCCTCTCCTCCTCTCTAGCGGCTCGCAGGTGGGCCTCGATGGCCTCCAGGTCTATCTTCGGCATCGCCGTCTCGATGTTGTACACGTCGAAGCCTCCTGTGACACACAGAACACACGCTCACTCTTCCGGAGGTTCGACAGGATGGAGAATTACAAATTATTCTGCTTCGAATATTTCGTGTTTTTTTATAGGGGGCATTATTCTTGAAGTTATGAGGTGACACACATTGCTGACGAAGAAACTATTTGTCCCGAAATGCCAATAATTATTCTGTTTTCTATTTCAAAAACTTACCCATGAGTAGAGACCTGTTAAATATGCGGATTCATTTTGCGATAGGATAGAGTCCAAACACTTTTGACATTATTTCGCTTCAGTGATTGGGCCGCAGTTTATCTGAAGGACTCTGGGCCAATGAAAAAACCTTTAACAGAAGAATTAGCGAATCACGATCATTCCAGTCAACAGGTTTTACGAGTCGGTAACCAATGAGCAGATGTAATTTGCACGAGTGCATAGAGGATCATGGAGTCTATCCTTTAGGGATTTGAAGTCGCGAATTTTACAGGTCTCTATTTTCTGAAAATTAGAAAATCCCATATAGATTCTAGCTAAACCTTTTTTATACGTAGAGACAAGATTGTATGTTTTTTTTGTCCGATTTTGATTTTATAACTGAAAATTTCTATGTTATTGTTTTAATTTTTGTAAATGCTGTTTTGTATTAATTACTTCACCCAAATTGTCGTAATATTTATATGCTGAATTTTAAAGATAAAATGATTTGTGATAAATTTGTTTAAAACAGATACATTAGAGCAATAAAAATAAATTGCCGAGCATTTATGGTTAAAACGTTATTCAAAAAGAGATGCACAATACAACAAATTTAATTCATTATTCTGTTATACTAATGAATGGATTTCAAAAATAAAAATATTATTTTTGATTAGGATAAATTTTTTGTAAAATACTTTTTGATTCCATTATATAACTTGTATGAATTCCTAGTACAACCACATTTAATAGTGTATAAAAGTCTTTCCCTACTAAACAAGTCCTTAGTTATTGTTAAGTTCTTGTATCAGTCCGAGCATGTACTGGAAGCATGACATCATAAGTTATACACATTTGGATTTACCTTTCGTATGAGGCTTTCATCATGAAAATCTTTATTTTTGTGTATATCCTACTTATATCATTAAATGTAGAAATTTGAATGTTATAGGAGTTTGGATGTTTGTAACTAAGTCACGCCCGAAGCCCCTGAAAAGATTTGGATGAAAATTCGGTGCACACACCTAGCTGACACCCTGGATTCACTCATAGGCTGCATATAGCTATAAACTTCTATCCCTAAGTGATGGAAAGGTGGTAAGAATACAAGGAAGGTAAGATGCGGCAGCAGCTAGATGACAATAGGTACAGTCTGGTCCCAGGTAAAAAAAACAGAATTTGCAGGTATTTAGTCAATTCCTAATATATTACGTAAATAGGCTTTGTTCGACTTTCTCATTGTGATTCTAGTGTACGTTCTGTCTTAAATAACAGTCTTAACTAGTCTTAAAATAAAAAATAATCAAGCAAATTTATTATTTTTAAAAATAAATCCAACGCAATCAAGCACAGATTAAAGTTTTTTAACGTTAGAAATACGCATTTTTGAAGAAAAAACTCACTTGGGTTCAGGGAGTTGGGAATGGGTTTTAGCCAAAACTCACCACATCTCACCAAGGGGGTAGGCAGGGGAAGGTCCAGAAATCGCCAAAATCGCTTCACGTACTCGATGGACGCCCCCCCCCCCTCCCTAAGTGTGGCTAAGAAGGACGTGTTGCAACGAGCGAAGCCTGATCCACTCACCGAGTATCTCGGCCGGTGTTCGGGCCTTGGTAGCCGGCACGGACCTCCTGCTGGCGGTCCTGCCGCCGCCTTCCCGCCGCCTCGCCGCCCCCGGCCCCGCCCCCGGGCAGCTCCTCGAGACGTCCTCGTCCTTCTCCGCCTCCCTCGCGGTGCGCTCCTCCTTGCAGGGGCAGGGGGAGTCCTCCCTCGCGCCGGACAGCGGGGCGTCGACCAGCTTCCCCGGGTCTATGCCCGCGGCGGGCGAGGACTCCTCCGGCCCTCCCCTCGCCTCCGGCCCCAGCCCCTCGGCGTCGTCCACCGGCACGTTCAGGTCCTTGGGCGAGCCCTCGGCTTCCGGCGCAATGTCCACGAACTTGGGCTTGTCGTAGAACGCCTTCTGGAAGTTCTCCACGCTGTCCAGGTGGTTGACGCTGACGTCGATCTGCGGTCCTTCGGCGCGCGCGCGCGCCTCCTCTTCGTCCTCCTCGTCGCCGTTGTTGTTGTTGTTGTTGTTGTTATTGTTGTTGTTGTAGGCGTTGTCGACGTCGCCGTCGTCGCTCTCCGACTCGTCGTCGCGCCGCTGCAGCCGGTGCGCGAGGTGCTGGAACCCCGGGTAGTTGGGGTTCACGATGCCGCGGCGGCGCCTCGTCTTGCCGAGGTTGCCGTCGTCGGACAGCGAGTCGGAGTTGCTCAGGTCGTCCTCGTCGTCGTCATCGTCGTCTTCGTCGTCGTCCTGGCTGAAGCAGCGGTACTCGTCGCCGGCGGGCGAGACGTCCAGCGAGCTGCAGCTCTGCTGCGCCTCTGGAAGGCAGACACCCAAAAACCCGGAAAAACATTAACATTTACATTAGCGTATCATTAGAGCCACGGAAATTTCGCGGATTCATTTAGTCGCAAGCTAGAATGCAAACCTCCACACTGTCGCACTGTGTTCATGATCGGACCGCAGTTATCTGGACACGCCCCTCCACGACCGTGAGCCAACGATGTCCAGCTAGGAGGGAAGTAAGCGAATCAGGTAGTGCCAAATAACAAGGATAAAAATGTTCTCGCTAAGAAATCAACCAATGGGAATGTGAACATGGGTCGAGCACACCCATAACTGTGAATTCTATCCTGAGGCCAGAGGAATCCGCGAAATTTCCGGGACTCTGGGTATCATTAGGGGCGGGCATTTTTCGCGAATACATCTTAACGCCTGTTAGACTGCAACATGGTATACCCGCACCAGTGGTTTCTCCCTTGTGATTGGCGGCCGTCTGCGAGAGAAGTAGTTTCCTTATATTTTGACCGAGCCACTCAGGACGCGTTTGCTTCCGCACTGAATAACTGTGATTGGTGTTGTTACAATCGATATGTACCTGGGAGAAACTCACCCAATCACGAAATACAGACGATGCTATAGTGTTTTAACTTTCATCTAGTCTCGAAATCTTTTCGCGAAATCTGCAGGCCCCTAGGTATCATCATTACGGACGGACATTCAACATCCGCATTATCATCTATGACATACAAATTTCACGGTTTCATTTCACGATAGGTAAGGAATGGCATAGGCCCCCTATGTCGCGAAATAAAATCTCAAAACCGATTAGGTTTGAATAATGTATGCTTCCACAATTATTAGGAGCTATTCTTCCGAAAAAAAGTTAAACTAACAGTAATTTTTTAATTTACAAATACGCCAATCTTTTGGTTGGAAATTTTGTTTATGATGAAATCTCTCGTCTAATATTTAATTAAGGCTTGTGTTCTATTTTGTGTGTGTAAATTTTAAGTATATTGTATTTTAAAATTGTATATATTTTTAAATCAATGAGATGCTATCTTAACAATTATTTAAAAAAAACATTAAAATAATAAATGTTTTAAATTTGTTTGGTCTTTTTGTAATTTTTGTAATTATACGTTTTCATTATATGGACAACACACTTTAAAAAACGTCGCACGTAACATAAGCAGACTAGTAACTCAAGCATAATCTTGCTTTTGTGAGATTTAATTTTACTAAAATAGGAAGAAAAAACTTGGCGTATTGTATATAAGTTAAGAAAAAGGAAATAAACAAAAAAAAATTATTAAAACAATTTTACTGGCGGCCGTATGCAAGAGAAGCCTCAGCTTCATTCGACCTGGCCAATCAGGACGCGTTTGCTTCCGCACTGGATTATTGATTATTGTGATCGGTGTGCTGACAGTAGACAAGTGGCTGAAGAAAATTAGACCAATCATGAAACAAAAACGATCCTACGGTTTATTAGCACTCAGTTGTGGTCTCGAAATGCAGCTAACATGTCATAAAAGTTGTACTTTTCTCACAATATTCGTGATTAAATTAAATTATTTATTAACAAATTGCCAAATATATTTTTTAAATATTATGAAATTAAAAAAAAAATGGGTGCTTTGCCAACACGCGCGTTTGAAATGAAACTTCACAGGTAAGAGGGATATGAAATGTTTAGGTTCCTCTAATATCTGACACACGCGTAGTCATGCGTTGAAGTAAACATTTATTTACTAGTTTCTGTACATGTCAGCAATATAATGATTTATCCATTACCTTGTTGGAAATGTCTACACAAACTGTCACAATTCCAATGCGAGAACCGGATCGAACCTCAAAACTTGAGAAGTTAGAGTTGTGAATTATGAATTGCGAAAGAATGCGAAAGAAGGCAAAAGAATGCGAAAGTAATGAAAAGTATGAGAAAGTATGCAAAAAAATGCAAACGTATGCAAAATTACGAAAACGAATGCGAAGTATGGAAACGTATGCAAAATAATGAAAAAGTATGCCAATGTATGCAAAAATATGTAAAATTGTGCAAAAGTAATAGAACGTGCGTTAACTTAAAAAAAAAATAATTGGTAAGAATGCGAAATCATGCGCTGATGCTGCCATCTGTAAACGGCCGTAAATATGTTTGGATTCAAAACTTATTTTGAACCCAACACCATCGAACAATATACGTTACATACTTTACACACGTTAACTCCGTTACCTAGTCACTTACAATACCCTGTGATTCCGATATTACTCTGCCAGCTGTAAAAAGGTTTATTTCGAAAATAATAAGAGAAGATATTTAACAGAAATATCATCTTATTCAATTTTTGATCAATATTTAATACGGGTAGGCTCAAATGTTTAAAAAAATTATATATATACAAAACTTTGATTATTATAATTTAATTTTTTTGGTAATTCTTACATCAATTTTGATACATAAACCTACGTGTAATCAAGGCACTGAAATATGTTTTTTCTACGACAATGACACTTTATGCATTGGTTACAAATTATAATCAAAGAATGTCTCTTAATGACATCGAAAAATTGCATACGGTTGTTGGAACCAAAATTCTAAACCCGCAAACCTTCGACACTGAATATGTTGAGACTGTAATAAGCCGGGTTAAATGTGCAATATATTTGTTCGGAAGTGATACACAACCACACATATTTAAGAACATGGAGGTAAGAAGTTACGTAGTGCGTGTTGTACAATTTATACCACGTAAATATTTATTTAAAACGAAATGAAACCACCCCATGCTTCATATCCCATCGTGAAAGGCAAATCTTTTTTTTTTTAAGTGAAACGTTTTTTACATGCGACAGAGTAATATCAGAATCACAGTGTAGCGGTAGTGAATAAGTAAGGGAGTTAACACGTGTAAGGTATGGCGTGGGGTTAAAAAATTAGTTTTAAAATTGAAAATTTGTTACAGCTGGTTACAGATGTAGCAGCCGCAATTGATTTTGTATACTTTCCAATATTTTGTTAATGTTTTCATATTTTATCATTCCTTACACACATTTATATACTTAAAGGTAATTTTGCATACTTGGCATACTTTACATAGGCTACTTATGCATACTTTTGCACACTTTCAAATAATTTTTGCATACTTTCACATACTTTTTGCATATATTTACACACCTTCGCATACTTTCGCATACGTTTGAATACTTTCGCCACTCATAATTCACCACTCTAAACTCTCAACACTGAGGTTGGATAAGGTGTTGAGAATTGGAATTACGACAATTTGTACAGACATTTCCAATAGGCTTACCATATTTTAGCTAACATAAAACCATTAATTCATTTTTAGATTCCACTTGAGAAATGAACAGAAACAAGTGATTAAATGTCTATTCTCAACGTATGATAACGTGTGTTTTAAATAATAGAGTACCTCAAAAATTTGCCTATCCATGTTGTCTGTGAAGTTTCATTTCAAACGTGTGAGGCATCCATGCACTAGTGTTTTTTTTTAAGTTAAATGCAGCTAAACGCTAATTTAAACGCTCATGTATTATTAAATTTTTCGCAATACTTACTTCTAATGGCATTTTTATAATTGTTCCTAATGAGCTCCTTTCAAGCTTTCAAACAAAATTTATTATTAGCTTCAATACAGCTACGGCTCGTTTTGCTAATCAATGGCTAAAAAAGAATAACTTAAACTTTAAAACATACACTCACTCAATAAATTAATATCTCCAAGGTTTCGAATGTTCTAAACTCAGATCATTCTGTTAGTGGTAATGAATTCTGGTTACTGTTACATTGTAAACCCATCTCAGAACTGTTACATCATCTTTAGTAGGCTCATTTTATTTTCTGTGTACTGAGTGAAAAAAAAAACCCCTTCGGTAATGTCAAAAGAACGCTGAGACCTCAAACATCACCAAATATATTTTTAGATGCTGCAGCAACAGACCCAAGACCAGTGGCGTAGCGTGGGTGGGGCGGAGGGGGCGGCCCGCCCCGGGCGGCAACCCGCGGGGGCGGGTCGCCGGTGAAGCGGGTTGAGATCTGATCTATGATTCATTCATTACATGTGTCAGACACACTATAATGTTCCATTTTTATCTAAAATTTTGCGCACCAACTATTTTTTAATATTTATTTAAAAGAAAAACTGTGAAATCACTGACAGAGCTCTTTATAACGTTTGTTTGTTTACATACGAACGGCAACATCGCATCACGCCGCGCCGCCCGGCGCGCGCGAGCCGAGTTGAGCGGCACTCCTTATTATGTTAATTACTCATACAAAATCTTTTGTTTCACGCGTCGGCCCGTGTCGATGGCTCTCTTTCGCACTCATTGAATTTAGTACTACGCATTGTACTGTAAAGTTTGACCTTAACCCAGGGCAAACCAAACAACTTCCGCAAACCGGGACACAGTAAAACTCCTATATTATTATTATTATTATTATTATTATTATTATTATTATTATTATTATTATTTATTTATTGTTTACAAAAGTTACAATATTTCTTACATTAGTCTCGCAAAAACTATTCACCTAGGTTTGTCTGCGAGTACGGAGTCACACTCGTACATTAAATCTTATTTTATAATACACTTAAAATTGCTCTAATAGCTGTTTGAACATTGATTATTGTTTAAAAAGTATGGAGTATATTAACATAAATTACATTGAGTTAAGGTACATCTTTTTAAGTTTACGACTGAATTTTGTCCTGCTACTTGAATTTAAAACTTCAATAGGGGATGTTTTGTAAATCTAGTAGTAGTCTAGGAATATTTTTTTTTTGTTTTTGGATATCTTGATTATTTATGGTACCTGTCATACAAAGAAAACATAATTTTTCATTTAGCTCAAAAATGGCGCCAACGATTTTTCTCAAATTTCTCGTCATTTTATCTTTTAATAACATCTATAACATGGCTTACTCAGTCAGTTTTAACCGGGAAACTCTAAAAAAGGTAGCTGCCATACAAAATCAATTTTGTTTGTAAATTTTCCTATAAGCCCGGCAAACCGCGCCGTCACCAAAACCACTTTTGTTTTGTGATAGATAAAATACTTATTTGAAATTCGAACGTGTCCTCCGGCCAATATTCATGGGAATACATAACTTATTTTACAGGTACAAGAAGAAGACGTACCTGCCGTCGCAGTTGGAAGTAGTTCTGGTCCCACCACAGAGCAGGTTCAAGACGAAGTCGACTCATTAAAAGTACCTCAAGCATCTAGTCATAAGCCTGCAGAAAAAGTGAATGTTGCCAAAGAAGACATAATTGAAATCGTGCCTTCTGCTCCTGCCGAAATCAAAGATGTGAATCTCGACGATGTAGGTTGCTGGCCTTCTCCTATGACCGACGAAGTAAGAACGCTTCTAGTATGTCGCGGATCTGACTCACTACAGCACATCGATTCCCAATTTGCCGATGTTGTTCGCTCAGGGACTTCAACGAAAGGTGGTACCCGAAAACTAACCAAAGAGTGGTTCTACAAACCATTATCTAACGACGAAAAGGTTCTCCGAACATGGATGGTGTACTCGCCTTTGAAGCAATCCTTGTATTGTTTTTCTTGCAAGCTGTTTGGCAATTCCGGCTCTAACTTCGCATCTGAAGAAGGATTCAACAAATGGTGGAAGCTAAGTCCAAGAATAGGAGACCATGAAAATAGCCTGGGCCATGAACAGAGCTTCTTGAAATGGAAGGAGTTGGAAGTTCGCCTGAACTGTAAAGCAACCATCGATCAGAAACAACAAGAAGTTTTCGAAAGTGAGGAGAAGAAGTGGAGGGATGTACTGTACAGGTTGCTGAATATTATCCAGTTCTTAGCCAAACAGAATCTGGCCTTCAGAGGACATCGAGAAGACATTCGAGGAGATGATAGTGACAATCGCGGGAACTTTCTGGAGTTAGTGCACCTCCTAGCTAAATACGACCCTCTTCTAATGGAACACCTGACAAAGATAAAGCTGGGAGCAAGAGTCTCAGTTTCGTATCTATCTCCAGAAACCCAGAATGAATTTATAAACTTACTGGGACAGCAAGTTCGATCCACCATCATCCGTCGTATTCAAGAAGCTAAATATTTATTGCGTAATCTTCGACAGCACACCAGTCATCTCCCACAATGACCAAATGAGCCAAGTTCTGCGATACGTACATATCGAAGGAGAAAAAGTCGCCGTGGTAGAATCTTTCATTGACTTCTTCGAACCAAAAGGAAAAAATGCAGAAGATCTCAGCAACGATATAATCGCGAAGATAACATTAGACGGACTGGACATACAGAATCTGAGAGGACAGGCTTATGACAATGCTGCCACAATGTCAGGGATCCACAATGGAGTTCAAGCCCGGATTAAAGCACCGAACCCGAAAGCTATATTCGTTGCATGCACAAACCACTCACTAAACTTGGCTGGGGTACACGCTGCTTCTGAATCAGTGGATTCCGTGACATTTTTTGGAACTCTGGAGAAGCTGTTTGCCTTCTTTTCCGCATCAACTGTTCGATGGAACGCTTTGGTTGCCGTCACAGGTCAAGCATTAAAACGAGTCACTGAAACGCGCTGGAGCGCTAGACATGTAGCTGTCAAGATGCTTAAAAATAAGTTTGAGGTAGTTCTTGAGGTACTGGAACAATTAACAGATTCATCTCAAACTTCCGAAACAAGATCGGGAGCCAGTCTTCTCCTGACAGCCATGCAGTCATTTAACTTCCTAACTTTTCTTGGCTTTTGGGCTGCAGTGCTACCTGAAGTAGATGACGCACAGATTTACCTGCAGAAACGAGGACTAAGTGTGGATAAGTGTGCTCAGAAACTCTGCGCTTTGAAAACCCTCTTAGTGGAAAGTAGAGACCGTTTCGTGCAAGAAGCAATTGACTTTGCTAAGACTCTCTGCGAAAAACTCGGAATCGAACTGAAAACGAGAAGAATTCGCAGGAAAAAACGCATGCATGGCGATGAATCTTCTGAAGATGCAGCTTTGTCTCACGAACAGGAAATCCGTCGAGAGATTACCGCATCATTCGACAAGATCATTCAAGAAATGACGACTCGATTCCAGCAAATTCAAGAAATATCGGACAAGTTCGGATTTTTGATGCCAGCGAAACTTTTGGACAGCAAGTTCGAGTGTGATCTTTCCCGTGTATTAGAAGACATCGACAAGGACGAGTTTCAGATGGAGCGGAAGCGTCTTTAGCAGTTTGTTGTTGTTGCCTGTTCTGAATCAGAGGAACATATAAGTGGTAATGGACCACTGGAGTTCCTCCAGTTCATTCAAAAACTGAATCTCGCAATTTCGGTTCCAAATAAAGTCATCTTGATTCGTATATATTTGACAGTAGTATATGAATGGGGCTCCGTAAACAGGCCTCAGGCGGTGGATTGAAGATTGTCGACCGCTATCTTGGATTGTGACGTCACGGCGGCAAAAATTCCTCAAAATTCCTCAAAAATGACTCAAAATGACTCAAAATTTCCCGTTTTCGAGGGAAAAATTCCCGTTTCGAGGAAAAATTAGGATTTCAAAAAACCACAAATGTCTTTTGCCTTAGAAAGAACACAAATTCCTAAAATAGGCTTAAGCATCCTTAACTCAAGCCTCAGTTAAGCCATTTCTAGGAATAAGGATACCATGACCGCCATCTTGAATTATGACGTCATCGTTGCAATTTACGTTACGGCCGCCATCTTTAAATTTATTATCCGATTTTAATGAAAAAAAATTTAAAATTCATAAAACAAATTAAATAATAAAATTTTTTATAAAATATTTAAAAAAACAAACATTTACGACACGGAGCTCGGAGTCCTCGGTTCGAACCCGACGAGTGCAAAAAAAATAAAAATGGCGACCGATCCTTCCCCCGCGGTGGCTGCAGACATACTGACTCCCACCACTTTTTATCATCATCTAGTATGACGTCATGGCCGCCATCTTGTCTTCGATGCTGGAAGCCATCATCATTGTATCGTCGGCTAGAGTGCGCCAATGACATGTTAGTTTAATTCGTATCCGCTAGAGTGCAGTAATCATTTATTACTGTGACATCCGCCATCTTGTCATTTGGCCGCCATCTTGAAAATCCGTAATTATTTAGCTAGAAATTCGGGAAAAGTTCCAAAATTCATTAAATAAATCACTCATTAATTTACATATTGATTCGATCGATTCCCGTCCTCGGTTCGATACCCGATCGTTGCAATAATGTTTAATCTTATGTAAAAAAAAATAATTTAAATAAACCATGTTCAACATTCGTAAAGAGACTCTAAATTCTCTACGACCACCAACCTATCAGACATCAAGACCACCATATTGGAAATGCGTAATTTTAATGCTAGAGATCCGGGAAAAAGTTCAGAAATCATTAAATAAATTTCCGATCAATATACTGATTAATTAGATCGACTAAGGTCCTTGGTACGATCTAGGATGATGCAAAAAAATTAATTATAACATCAATTTAACATAATAGTAACAGGTTCGAGGAATTAAACACCGCAAGTTCTTTTACAAACATAATATTTATTACATAATTTCTATTCTACTACAGGATCACTTACGAAAGCCAGCAATCTTATAATCATTTAGTTCCGCAGCGGTGTGAAATGACTAATTCTTAGCTCCAATCGGTTTATACTAGACAGAGTCCAGCCAGAACCTTTACAGACATAGTCCACCTCTTCTTGACAGAGTTTCTGGATACCGTTTTTAACAGTTTGCTTCACATCGTTAGAACTGTAAATTACTGCAGCCGATGTCTTGAATGCACACTTCTTCACTTCGTCATCGAACGGATATGGCTTTCCATATATACAGTCCAACCACAAGTTATATTTCAAAGGTCAGTTTGTTGCTACATCATCTGTAAGCTGATTGATTATCTTCTGTCTGATATCGTCAAGAAAATTACAAATGTCCTTCGACTCACCGAACGTATTTAGATAATAGTAGTCTTTCAACGTTCCACGAAATGCAGACTGCGCCAAGTAGAAGCCATTATCGTTCACTTGTAATGCTCCGAACACAGTCTTAGGTTTAGTTCCATGTTCAGACGTCATAACAATCGGTTGCTAGGCATCTGTTTTTTTGGTTGTACGCTTTCGTGTCTCCAATCTAAAGCGAGGAGTCGAAATGTCGGCAGGTAGTTCAGCAGTAGGAGCACAGACTCCACCTTTACATTTTTTCGCATGATGTTGCAAACTGTCAATTCGAGTAAACCATTTAAGGCACTCATCACATCGAAACTTCATGCGAGAAGGATTCTTCACGCATTTGCTCCGCTCATGTCTTCGTGCATCATGGGAAAATGCGAACGACGTATCACAGTAGCTGCAAGGATACCGTGGTGATGAAGACGATCCTTTCAGACCCGATCCAGATACAGGCGTCACAACAGTAGTACCATTTCCAGGCATTCTCTTATGCACATCGATGCATCGTTGTTGCGCCGAAACCTTTACTTTCTGCCGCACAGCAGGACCTTTGCATGCCTTCATGTGCGTTTTCATATTATCTTTTCTGGCAAACTGCTTATGAAATTTCTCACAAACAAACATTTTACGATATAGGTTCTTGGCACATTCGCTCCTCTCGTGTTGCCGAGCATTGCTGTTGTTTGAGAAAATCTTGTCACAGTAACAGCACCGATGTTCGCTAGTTGTCAAATCAGCATCCATTGAAGTCTCCATCGAGGTCGTATCGTCGATCGTCGTGGTTTCCTGCACATCCAGCTCAGTAGTCATTAAGCTATCTTCTGCTGGTGGTATCACATCTGTTGAAATCTCCTCCAATGTTGACGTCGTCGTCGTTGCCAACGGGATATGCTCCACCATTGTCGTCGCTGTCGTCAAGGTTCCCGTAGACGATGGTACAACGTCCATCGAGTTCGACGTTAAAGTCGGTAAATATGCCATCGAGTTCTCAAGAACAGGTAATTACGCAACTTATGCACCAGATAAAATAATAATCTAGGTGATCCTTACACCGTCGACGACAGTAACAAACTAAACGACCTGCTGTCTAGGACTCGCTTATATACATGCACCGGATGGAATAATACGCAAGTCAAATCAAGAACCATTTACTATAATACCAGAGTCAAAACAACATTAAAAATAGAAGGACCATCAACGAAAAGGCAGCACATTTGGAAGCACCGACAACGAAAAGGCAGCACCGACAACGAAAAGGCAGCACATTTGGAAGCACCGACAACGAAAAGGCAGCACCGACAACGAAAAGGCAGCACATTTGGAAGCACCGACAACGAAAAGGCAGCACATTTTGGAAGCACCGACAACGAAAAGGCAGCACCGTCATCGTAAAGGCACGGACCGCAAGACCGGGTCATGTCAATATCAGACATATAGACCATGAACTCAGTACACACAGGAAAAAGGAATGTACACGCAGGAAAACGGAACGTACACGCTGGAAAACGGAATTTACACTCAGGAAAACGGAATGTACACGCAGGAAAACGGAATTTACACGCAGGAAAACGGAATTTACACGCAGGAAAACGGAACGTACACGCAGGAAAAACGGAACGTACACGCAGGAAAAACGGAACGTACACGCACGAAAACGGAAGTTACACGCAGGAAAACGGAACGTACACGCAGGAAAACGGAACGTACACGCAGGAAAACGGAATGTACACGCAGGAAAACGGAACGTACACGCAGGAAAACGGATCGTACACGCAGGAAAACGGAACGTACACGCAGGAAAACGGAATGTTCACGCAGGAAAACGGAACTTACACGCAGGAAAACGGAATTTACACACAGGAAAACAGAAAGTACACGCAGGAAAACAGAACGTACACGCAGGAAAACGGAACGTACACGCAGGAAAACGGAACGTACACACAGGAAACGGAACGTACACGCAGGAAACGGAATGATCACAGGCTCCAAAATTCATTGGCTCCAATATTCATTGACTCCAATATTCATTGGCTCCAATATTCATTTACTCCAATATACATTGACTCCAATATTCATTGGCTTCAATATTCATTGGCTCCATCAGTCATTGTCACCAACAGTCTTTTGGTTCCAAAAGTCTTTTGGCTCTAAATATATTTGGCTAGAATTCTTCGAGTCTAAGAGACTATGAGGCCACATGGCTACGAGTCTAAAATGATCTAGATATTTACGAGTTATACACGGCTTGCGAGGCTAGAGCTACGAAGCTTCTAGTTCACAAGTTTACGTGACTGCGAGGATACAGGACTACTAGTCTACATGAGTACTTGACTACGAAGCTACTCGTCTACAAGGCTCCAATTGCAGCATCTGTCTTCGTCAGAATTTTCTCTCTTGCTCCAACTGCACCACCACCATTATGTTATAAGATTACATGGATACTTGCCTACGTAGCTTCAAGTCTATGAGGCTCCAATGTATCATGACTACGCGACTACGAGCCATGAGGTTACGAGACTACGTGAATACGAATCTTCAAGTTTACGAGACTGCGAGGCTACAGAGCTACGAAGCCTCTAGAAAAAGAGTTTACGTGACTGCGAGGATAGAGGTCATCAAGTCTACATGAGTACTTGACTACGAAGCTACTCATCTACAAGGCTCCAGTTGCCGTATCTGTCTTCGACGGAATTTTCTCTTTTGTTCCATCTGCACCACCAGCATTATGTTATAAGATTACATGGATACTTGCCTACGTAGCTTCAAGTCTACGAGGCTCCATTACATCATGTCTACGCGACTACGAGCCATGAGGTTACGAGACTACGTGACTACGAATCTTCAAGTTGACGAGACTGCGAGGCTACAGATCTACGAAGCCTCTAAAAAACGAGTTTACGTGTCTGCATGGATACAGGAATACAAGTCTGCATGAGTTCTTGACTACGAAGCTACTCGTCTACAAGGCTACAATTACTACATTTGTCTTCGACGGAATTTTCTCTTTTACTACATCTGCTCCATCACCATTATGTTATAAGATTACAAGGCTACTTGCTTACGTAGCTTCAATTCTACGAGGCTCCAATGCATCATGACTACGAGACTACGTGCCATGAGGTTACGAGACTATGCGATTGCAAGTCTTCAAGGTTACGTGATCCCGAGGCTATAGGACTACCAAGCTTCCAGAACGTATGGTTACGAGACTGCATGACTAATTGGCGGCGCGGCTACGAAACTTCATGTCTCTAACTGACTACAATAGCACTATTCAGTGGTGAGAGTTAATTTATCTCATGCAAAGGTACTTGCTGCAAGTAGTTCCGCTTTTCAACATCAGATGACGTCACGTGTTGCTTGCAGGTAAATAATATTTATTTCTTATATGCGGGATGCTCACTATCGATCGCATAAGAAGGATGGCTTCGTTAGTCTCCAAGGAGAAGGAAGTTCGTCCTACCTGCTAGTGCTTCTCAGATTTATCACGGTCCACCATCTTGGATTGCGACGTTACGGCGACCATCTTTGATGGGTGTGACCTTGACCTTTGACCGAAACCGCAGGAATGATCGCAAGCACTCGGATTAATCATCAAAATATTGATAAGAATAATCAGGAGCACACGGAGAAAACCATCACAATATTGATAAGAATAATCAGAAGCACACGGAGAAAAACGACACATGTTTTCTTTGATATCATAAAATTACAGGAAAAAAAATTTAAAAATAAAAATAAATTAATAAAAAATTTAAAAAAATTAAAAAATACATAAACTGATTCTGGCTTGTACTAAAACTCTATCTTTGCTCAACAATGGTAAGTTTACAAGCTAGCAGAATCAGTTTATGTATTTTTTAATTTTTTAAATTTTTTATTAATTTATTTTTATTTTTAATTTTTTTTTCCTGTAATTTTATGATATCAAAGAAAACATGTGTCGTTTTTCTCCGTGTGCTTCTGATTATTCTTATCAATATTGTGATGGTTTTCTCCGTGTGCTCCTGATTATTCTTATCAATATTTTGATGATTAATCCGAGTGCTTGCGATCATTCCTGCGGTTTCGGTCAAAGGTCAAGGTCACACCCATCAAAGATGGTCGCCGTAACGTCGCAATCCAAGATGGTGGACCGTGATAAATCTGAGAAGCACTAGCAGGAAGGACGAACTTCCTTCTCCTTGGAGACTAACGAAGCCATCCTTCTTATGCGATCGATAGTGAGCATCCCGCATATAAGAAATAAATATTATTTACCTGCAAGCAACACGTGACGTCATCTGATGTTGAAAAGCGGAACTACTTGCAGCAAGTACCTTTGCATGAGATAAATTAACTCTCACCACTGAATAGTGCTATTGTAGTCAGTTAGAGACATGAAGTTTCGTAGCCGCGCCGCCAATTAGTCATGCAGTCTCGTAACCATACGTTCTGGAAGCTTGGTAGTCCTATAGCCTCGGGATCACGTAACCTTGAAGACTTGCAATCGCATAGTCTCGTAACCTCATGGCACGTAGTCTCGTAGTCATGATGCATTGGAGCCTCGTAGACTTGAAGCTACGTAAGCAAGTAGCCTTGTAATCTTATAACATAATGGTGATGGAGCAGATGTAGTAAAAGAGAAAATTCCGTCGAAGACAAATGTAGTAATTGTAGCCTTGTAGACGAGTAGCTTCGTAGTCAAGAACTCATGCAGACTTGTATTCCTGTATCCATGCAGACACGTAAACTCGTTTTTTAGAGGCTTCGTAGATCTGTAGCCTCGCAGTCTCGTCAACTTGAAGATTCGTAGTCACGTAGTCTCGTAACCTCATGGCTCGTAGTCGCGTAGACATGATGTAATGGAGCCTCGTAGACTTAAAGCTACATAGGCAAGTATCCATGTAATCTTATAACATAATGCTGGTGGTGCAGATGGAACAAAAGAGAAAATTCCGTCGAAGACAGATACGGCAACTGGAGCCTTGTAGATGAGTAGCTTCGTAGTCAAGTACTCATGTAGACTTGATGACCTCTATCCTCGCAGTCACGTAAACTCTTTTTCTAGAGGCTTCGTAGCTCTGTAGCCTCGCAGTCTCGTAAACTTGAAGATTCGTATTCACGTAGTCTCGTAACCTCATGGCTCGTAGTCGCGTAGTCATGATACATTGGAGCCTCGTAGACTTGAAGCTACGTAGGCAAGTATCCATGTAATCTTATAACATAATGGTGGTGGTGCAGTTGGAGCAAGAGAGAAAATTCTGACGAAGACAGATGCTGCAATTGGAGCCTTGTAGACGAGTAGCTTCGTAGTCAAGTACTCATGTAGACTAGTAGTCCTGTATCCTCGCAGTCACGTAAACTTGTGAACTAGAAGCTTCGTAGCTCTAGCCTCGCAAGCCGTGTATAACTCGTAAATATCTAGATCATTTTAGACTCGCAGCCATGTGGCCTCATAGTCTCTTAGACTCGAAGAATTCTAGCCAAATATATTTAGAGCCAAAAGACTTTTGGAACCAAAAGACTGTTGGTGACAATGACTGATGGAGCCAATGAATATTGAAGCCAATGAATATTGGAGTCAATGTATATTGGAGTAAATGAATATTGGAGCCAATGAATATTGGAGTCAATGAATATTGGAGCCAATGAATTTTGGAGCCTGTGATCATTCCGTTTCCTGCGTGTACGTTCCGTTTCCTGTGTGTACGTTCCGTTTTCCTGCGTGTACGTTCCGTTTTCCTGCGTGTACGTTCTGTTTTCCTGCGTGTACTTTCTGTTTTCCTGTGTGTAAATTCCGTTTTCCTGCGTGTAAGTTCCGTTTTCCTGCGTGAACATTCCGTTTTCCTGCGTGTACGTTCCGTTTTCCTGCGTGTACGATCCGTTTTCCTGCGTGTACGTTCCGTTTTCCTGCGTGTACATTCCGTTTTCCTGCGTGTACGTTCCGTTTTCCTGCGTGTACGTTCCGTTTTCCTGCGTGTAACTTCCGTTTTCCTGCGTGTACGTTCCGTTTTTCCTGCGTGTACGTTCCGTTTTTCCTGCGTGTACGTTCCGTTTTCATGCGTGTAAATTCCGTTTTCCTGCGTGTACATTCCGTTTTCCTGCGTGAACATTCCGTTTTCCTGCGTGTACGATTCGTTTTTCCTGCGTGTACGTTCCGTTTTACTGCGTGTACCTTCCGTTTTCCTGCGCGCACATTCCGTTTTTCCAGCGTGTACGTTCCGTTTTCCTGCGTGTACATTCCTTTTTCCTGTGTGTACGTTCCATTTTCCTGCGTGTACCTTCCGTTTTCCTGCGTGTACGTTCCGTTTTTCCTGCGTGTACGTTCCGTTTTTCCTGCGTGTACGTTCCACTTTCCTGCGTGTAAATTCCGTTTTCCTGCGTGTACATTCCGTTTTCCTGAGTGTAAATTCCGTTTTCCAGCGTGTACGTTCCGTTTTCCTGCGTGTATATTCCTTTTTCCTGTGTGTACTGAGTTCATGTTCTATATGTCTGATATTGACATGACCCGGTCTTGCGGTCCGTGCCTTTACGATGACGGTGCTGCCTTTTCGTTGTCGGTGCTTCCAAAATGTGCTGCCTTTTCGTTGTCGGTGCTTCCAAATGTGCTGCCTTTTCGTTGTCGGTGCTGCCTTTTCGTTGTCGGTGCTTCCAAATGTGCTGCCTTTTCGTTGATGGTCCTTCTATTTTTAATGTTGTTTTGACTCTGGTATTATAGTAAATGGTTCTTGATTTGACTTGCGTATTATTCCATCCGGTGCATGTATATAAGCGAGTCCTAGACAGCAGGTCGTTTAGTTTGTTACTGTCGTCGACGGTGTAAGGATCACCTAGATTATTATTTTATCTGGTGCATAAGTCGCGTAATTACCTGTTCTTGAGAACTCGATGGCATATTTACCGACTTTAACGTCGAACTCGATGGACGTTGTACCATCGTCTACGGGAACCTTGACGACAGCGACGACAATGGTGGAGCAGATCCCGTTGGCAACGACGACGACGTCAACATTGGAGGAGATTTCAACAGATGTGATACCACCAGCAGAAGATAGCTTAATGACTACTGAGCTGGATGTGCAGGAAACCACGACGATCGACGATACGACCTCGATGGAGACTTCAATGGATGCTGATTTGACAACTAGCGAACATCGGTGCTGTTACTGTGACAAGATTTTCTCAAACAACAGCAATGCTCGGCAACACGAGAGGAGCGAATGTGCCAAGAACCTATATCGTAAAATGTTTGTTTGTGAGAAATTTCATAAGCAGTTTGCCAGAAAAGATAATATGAAAACGCACATGAAGGCATGCAAAGGTCCTGCTGTGCGGCAGAAAGTAAAGGTTTCGGCGCAACAACGATGCATCGATGTGCATAAGAGAATGCCTGGAAATGGTACTACTGTTGTGACGCCTGTATCTGGATCGGGTCTGAAAGGATCGTCTTCATCACCACGGTATCCTTGCAGCTACTGTGATACGTCGTTCGCATTTTCCCATGATGCACGAAGACATGAGCGGAGCAAATGCGCGAAGAATCCTTCTCGCATGAAGTTTCGATGTGATGAGTGCCTTAAATGGTTTACTCGAATTGACAGTTTGCAACATCATGCGAAAAAATGTAAAGGTGGAGTCTGTGCTCCTACTGCTGAACTACCTGCCGACATTTCGACTCCTCGCTTTAGATTGGAGACACGAAAGCGTACAACCAAAAAAACAGATGCCTAGCAACCGATTGTTATGACGTCTGAACATGGAACTAAACCTAAGACTGTGTTCGGAGCATTACAAGTGAACGATAATGGCTTCTACTTGGCGCAGTCTGCATTTCGTGGAACGTTGAAAGACTACTATTATCTAAATACGTTCGGTGAGTCGAAGGACATTTGTAATTTTCTTGACGATATCAGACAGAAGATAATCAATCAGCTTACTGATGATGTAGCAACAAACTGACCTTTGAAATATAACTTGTGGTTGGACTGTATATATGGAAAGCCATATCCGTTCGATGACGAAGTGAAGAAGTGTGCATTCAAGACATCGGCTGCAGTAATTTACAGTTCTAACGATGTGAAGCAAACTGTTAAAAACGGTATCCAGAAACTCTGTCAAGAAGAGGTGGACTATGTCTGTAAAGGTTCTGGCTGGACTCTGTCTAGTATAAACCGATTGGAGCTAAGAATTAGTCATTTCACACCGCTGCGGAACTAAATGATTATAAGATTGCTGGCTTTCGTAAGTGATCCTGTAGTAGAATAGAAATTATGTAATAAATATTATGTTTGTAAAAGAAGTTGCGGTGTTTAATTCCTCGAACCTGTTACTATTATGTTAAATTGATGTTATATTTAATTTTTTTGCATCATCCTAGATCGTACCAAGGACCTTAGTCGATCTAATTAATCAGTATATTGATCGGAAATTTATTTAATGATTTCTGAACTTTTTCCCGGATCTCTAGCATTAAAATTACGCATTTCCAATATGGTGGTCTTGATGTCTGATAGGTTGGTGGTCGTAGAGAATTAAGAGTCTCTTTACGAATGTTGAACATGGTTTATTTAAATTATTTTTTTTTACATAAGATTAAACAATATTGCAACGATCGGGTATCGAACCGAGGACGGGAATCGATCGAATCAATATGTAAATTAATGAGTGATTTATTTAATGAATTTTGGAACTTTTCCCGAATTTCTAGCTAAATAATTACGGATTTTCAAGATGGCGGCCTAATGACAAGATGGCGGATGTCACAGTAATAAATGATTACTGCACTCTAGCGGATACGAATTAAACTAACATGTCATCGGCGCACTCTATCCGACGATACAATGATGATGGCTTCCAGCATCGAAGACAAGATGGCGGCCATGACGTCATACTAGATGATGATAAAAAGTGGTGGGAGTCAGTATGTCTGCAGCCACCGCGGGGGAAGGATCGGTCGCCATTTTTATTTTTTTTGCACTCGTCGGGTTCGAACCGAGGACTCCGAGCTCCGAGTCGTAAATGTTTGTTTTTTTAAATATTTTATTAAAAATTTTATTATTTAATTTGTTTTATGAATTTTAAATTTTTTTTTCATTAAAATCGGATAATAAATTTAAAGATGGCAGCCGTAACATAAATTGCAACGATGACGTCATAATTCAAGATGGCGGTCATGGTATCCTTATTCCTAGAAATGGCTTAACTGAGGCTTGAGTTAAGGATGCCTAAGCCTAATTTAGGAATTTTTGTTCTTTCTAAGGCAAAAGACATTTGTGGTTTTTTGAAATCCTAATTTTTCCTCGAAACGGGAATTTTTTCCTCGAAAACGGGAAATTTTGAGTCATTTTGAGTCATTTTTGAGGAATTTTGAGGAATTTTTGCCGCCGTGACGTCACAATCCAAGATAGCGGTCGACAATCTTTAATCCACCGCCTGAGGCCTGTTTCCGGAGCCCCATTCATATACTACTTTTGACTTTGGCGATTAGTGTTGCAAGTTGTGAGAGAAGTTTTTCGAAGTTGAAGCTAATAAAAAATTACCTCAGATCTACTATGAGCTCCGCTAGACTATCGAACTTGGCTATATTGTCGATTGAACAAGAATTGGCTGCTAATATTGATTTTGACAAAGTTATTTCTGACTTCGCTGCTCATAAGGCCCGTAGAATCCGCTTGTAAAACCGCTCATCCTATTTTAACTTCAATAAAAGGTACCTCATTGCATGTGAAATTTAATTTTAAGTAAGCACCTATAGAATGGGGGCGGCAAAATGGGTCTCCCGCCCCAGGCGCCGAGATGGCACGCTACGCCACTGCCCAAGACCCTCAATGTTTGTATCTGGTGTAACCGTTGACTGTGGTAACAAACTCCGGGGAAATCCTCCTTCAGTATTTGTGTACTTTCCTTCACTTGATGCCGATGCGTTATTTTTAGGAGCTGAAATACAAACACTAGCAAAATTAACCGGCTGAAACGCCTCACGAACTTCCGAGATTGGTTGTCACCCAGCTTTAAAAGATTGAGCAAAGAAGAATTCTTTCCTTGAAAAAAAAAAAACGCTTAAGTAAACAAATAATTACTTTAAGGAATCTGTTCACACAAGACCCTTCATATTTTAAGCATATACCATATAAGAAATTACAAAATAATGTTATATGTATGTAATTTTTGTTAGTGTATGAACCGTTGCTAGGCGTACAGAGATGTATTAATGAATTACTAATGCCATTACAAAGGATTAAAGCAAAATATATCCCTTATCTACAACGGAAAACTTAATAGTGCAAAAGAGAAACTAAGTAGCATACTTGTTTTATAACTTTTTTTAGCAAACGATTTTGTGTTGAAGTATTACCACGATTCTGAAGTTACGACAACTTATAAACTTTTTATTACAGAATATATGTGAATATTTAGATGTTTGCCTGAATTCAAACTACTGACAGAACCATTTCTTTATTTAATTACAACCAATAAATATTCGTTGGACGTATACGCACATAGGGATGCAAATTTACATAAATAGCTCTGCTTTAAATTAATTTAATGCTATATAGTATATAACACGGTAATGTAGGACGAATCTTAGACATAAAGCCTCAGTTATTTTGTACGAGTTTCCTACAACTAAACGAGGCAAAAAGAATCTTGTATAATAGAGGATCTCAGGGCGCCTGATCTTCAAAGTCACCCAGGATGTCATCTAGGAAGACTTGGACAGAAGATCCCTACTAATTTTGAGAAGGAGCTGTCTATAGGGACGAAGTTCTGCGGGACGCGTCGCGGGGCGCCTGACCTTCAAAGTCACCCAGGCTGTCATCTGGCGAGGACATACACAGAAGATATCTACTGATACTGTCAAGGAGCGGCTGTCTGTAGTGACTGAAGTTCTGCGGGACGGGTCCCAGGATGCCTGACCTTCAAAGTCACCCAGGCTGTCATCTGGCGATGGCATACACAGAAGATATCTACTGATACTGGATAGGAGCGGCTGTCTGTAGTGACTGAATTTCTGCGGGACGGGTCCCAGGATGCCTGACCTTCAAAGTCACCCAGGCTGTCATCTAGGAGGACCAGGACAGAAGATCCCTACTAATTTTGAAAAGGAGCGTCCGTCTCTCGTGACGAAGTTCAGCGGGACGCGTCGCGGGGCGCCTGACCTTCAAAGTCACCCAGGCTGTCATCTGGCGAGGACTCGGACAGCAGGTCGGAGGAGCCGCTGTAGCTCGCGCGGCGATCCTGGCGCTGCAAGGTGGCCGCGATGTTGTTGTTGAAGTGGCCGCCCTCGTTGGACAAGCGCTGGAGGTCTCTGGTCGTCAGGCGCGCCGACAGGGGCGAGTTCTGCGTCCCCACGTAGTTGGTGGTCCATTGCGTGCTGCGGAACAAACACACACGCATCGACGTGTTAACACCTCGGGCTTACATTATAAATCTAAATCACTGGTTTGAATAAGTGAAAACGATTAGGCTAACTGAAAATTCTGCTGACAAGTTATTGCAACATAACACTTCAAAACCTGGTTTCAGAAGAGCAGAAGAAACCGCATGTGAACCACACACGCATGGTAGATATACTCTGTAGAACGAAAGTGGATTATCCTGAATTTTCAGCTGCTGCTTTAAAGTTAATAGGGATATACCTGCAACTAATTGTGGACTCGGAAAGATCTTTTTCGAAGTATTCGGTAGTTGTAAGTGACAGAAGAAGATCTCTGAAACCAGAGAATGTTGAACTTCTGACAATGGTGGCTATCTCCTGAACTAAATGATATTGCACACAAATAACTAAAGTTTAACTGTACTTTATATTTTCATTTATCTGTGTTTTTCCGAACTCAGGAACATTACAGAAGAATTCTGAGTTTCAGTTGTCGGTTTTTGTTTAATCTTAACAACCTAATATTGTTTTATGTGCATATTTTCAGTGTCTAAGCACAAATTGTTTAAGCATTCGATGAACACAGCTGTGCTTGGCGTGTATAGGTTATTACATGTGCTTTAACTTTTTATGACGATAAAGACGAAATCCATAATTCTTTATGACGAAAAGTGCTTTTTTATATTAACAAAATAAATCTTGGCTCTATTTATTGGATGGCAAATCAGTAGAATTCACTGGAAAGAAAAGTTAAATCCTCTGATAAAACTTTGACAGTTTGGCTTGAAACAGTTACAACGTATTCAAATATAGTGTGTAGAGATTCAAATACAAATATTACGCATTTTTGTAGGATAAGGTTTTACATTGCACGGTTCTGCGTAGGGGCTTAAGGCTAAAGGAGCTCTAGGATTATAGTGGGCTCCAAACTACAGCTCTCGACTGAATCAAAATACAACACATTTTTAATACACAGTTGGATATTTTCCTTGTGTCACGATGTGACCTGATTTTAAGCAGTACATTCTAAAAATAAAATCGATGACAGTGAAACAGTAGAGATCCGCCTAAATACAACTTCTATAATGTGAAAACTTTGTAAGTTTTAAATTTTCCTGTTAATGTTTTATAGAAATTTAACAGGAAAAGACTAAATTAACTTATGCGAACTCAAAGGCAAGTTTTATTCAATGTAAACTGAATAATTCGGGTTTGAAAATCAGTTCCCTAAAGTTTTCTTACAGAAGAGTCATTGATATAAGTTTGTTTCGTTCGATTAATTTATTTTTAAATTTAGACTAAGCAAATGCGGTTTATCGGTTATAATTTTTGATTTGCCGGTTTTTTTTTAGAACTTTTCAACACTCGCACAGGTACAAGGTTTGTGGTTCTGTATAAAAAAATTCTGGCCGTGTCAGTACAATGGAGGTAAAGAGTTAGAGAGAGTTAGAGAGAGAGAGAGAGAGAGAGAGAGAGAGAGAGAGAGAGAGAGAGAGTGTGTGTGTGTGTGTGTGTAATAATGGCCATTTTTGTCCAAATGAAGTAAAATCAAGAAAGATAACCGCTCTCCTGCCTTCGAGTAACTTCGGAATATTTTTTTTAATTTCGCGCGTAATAAACCGTTTTCACGTTTATCTTAAAATTCAGGGCGTGGCCATGTCAGCATGATTATATGGTTCAGTGTGTGAAGCCGTTGGTTTTCTTCAGCTAATTGTTGGGCAAAGTGTATTAGACACCCAAAGCAATGGTTGAAGTTTAGTGTTTGCTTTAGGAAACAGTTATAAATTATTATTATTTTTTAATGAATGAGTCTGTTTTTAACGACGGAGATTCTGATTCATATAGCTGGCGTTATTAAGCACTATTTCCGCAATGTTTTTGGGGATGGCGAGGTTAAGAAGTGACTTCGACCTCACAGCATGCCGTCTCTTGATAGTTCCTTACTCCATGTTAAAATTAGAACCTGTAGCTTAGCAACAGGTGTCAAGTGACGTAACAAATTACTTGCTGCAATTAAAAAATATTTTGATCTGTTTTAATGGCTTAAGACTCTTTGGTTTGTCATTCGATACCTTTGTGTAGTACTTTTAACCCACGAGTATTTTCCAACTTAAAAATAAAACCCGACTACACGCGAGGACGAGTATTGCGTGTTAAAAAGGCTCTGTGAAATGTAGGCTTCTGTTTGTATCATACACACTGATAAAATTATTCACCTTTAATTGAAGAAAAACGATGGTTAAAAATTATCCAGGAATCTTCATAAATTATGGTTATCTTCGTAAATTTACGGTCTCAGAATTTACTTACTTTAAACATGAATCCAAAAGAATAGCCTTGGTATACAAACAAAACATTCAAATACTTGTTAAGTCTACGCAAAAAAAAAATTTTTGTCAACGTGAGTGTTTACCTTTATTAATAACGAAACATACAACTCGGAAGTCTAAATGCAAATAAGTTTCCATGAAGATTCAGTTACTGTAACTAACTCATAGTTTACCTAAGTTCAATTCTTCGTTAGAAAGTCCGTAATTTCTAACAGTGCACCCAGTCCATAGACTAATACATACTTGGTCAGTACACAAGACGAAATTCTTTCAGCACATTCAGGATCGCAGAGAGTTAAAAAAGGACACTCGTAAAACGCGCGCGGTCCTTACGCCATTTAGAATTTCCCCGTCGCTGGGACATCCGCGGAGACGCCACCCCTAAGCCCCGAAGCGTGTGTTGCGGTAACGATTTATCCCCGGAGCAGGCCCCATCCGAATGGAATTCTTTAGCAGATTACGAATGTGTTCCGTATTTCAGGGAACGGAAGGAAGGAAGGGAGGGGATTAGCGGGAATGGGAGAAGGAACCCCGTCCAGGGAGTCGGTGGCGGGGAAGAGTAAAGAAACGGGCGAAGCTCTCAGGGAAAGAAAAACAGCGCTTCGGTTAAAAAAAAAAAAAAAAAATACGGCTGTTCGTAACGACTTAAGAACAACGAGTTCCTTCGTGCACGGGAGCAGATAAAATAAGGCTGAACGTTAAAATTACCATAATCTTCAAGTACAAAAAAAAAGGTTACTTCTAGAATAAGCATTGAAAGAATCTTCCTTCTAAAAAAAAATTATCTTAGTTCCGTACGGTGATTTGCAACGTGGCTTAAATCCTGTACACACAACCCTCAGTTTTATACGCAAAGACATTCGTGACTCTGCACTTGTTAAGATAAAGTTATAACTATATATAAAAAAAACAGCACAGCTATTAGATCACGCATCCTATTGGCTGCTATTAATTTGAAAACTCTGTGAGGAAATTAGAAAAAAAATTTTTTTTTTTTTGCTGACACGTTTATGAAACAATACCAAAGACGCTATAAATAAGACTAACTAAAAAAATTGTTGTTGGAAAAAAATATATTTTTTACTTACCATGAATATTTATGGCTGGAAATTAACTTTATTTTTTTTTAAAACCCACGTGACCACCAAGAAATTTGTTTAATTTTTGAAACTCAAGTGCAGTGGCGTATACAGAAATTATTCTTGAAACTTTTTCGGGGAAGATATACTACACACATATACGTTGAACGTATAACAATCATATTAAAAAGAACTGCAATATAAAGCTTTGCGTGCACATAGTACTAAATTAAAAACTTTTTTAGTGTATATTCATAGTGGGTTACGTATAAAACTAACAGTGTTGCACTTAGTTTTAGATTTTCTGTACTCATTTTATATAGTATTTGTAAGCTTTAACCTATAATGGATATTCGTATATAAACATACTAATGAGTAGAGACTGGAAAAATTCGCGAATTCAATTCGCGATAGGCTAAAATACTCAGTGCTGCCTCTGCTATTGGCTCACAACTCACCTGGATGACTCTCGGCCAATGAGAAACATCCAACCAACGCTTTATCGAATCACAGGCTGCTACGTTGGGGCGTCTCACAAGACAGCAGCCAATGGGTGGGTGACATTTGACCGAGAGTACATATAACTATGGAGTTCTTCTTACAGGTCATTGAACCCGCGAATTTTTCCGATCCCTACTAATAAGGCATTACATAGAAGTTGCAGTTTGCAAATTTCCTCGTCATTTAAAAGATTTTTATTTACATTGGATTGAAAATTGACACGTACATTTTAATTTCAATGGTTTATACGAAGACAAAGGAAAAAATTGTAAAAATGTAACCATATAATAAAACAGACTATGTCACAGTATTTTTAAAATACAGCAAATATATAATGATTTGGAATACTTGTGTTCTACTAAACGTAAAAATTGGTATTAGTATGTTCATTTCATCTATTAGGTATTTAAATTTGAAACTGTTTTTCCTTGCACGTTATAATTATAAAGATATATAAGATGGATTATTAAGTTGAACTTGACAGTATTTGACAAGAATCGTTTTCGAAACGCGTGTCTGATCTTTTGGAATTAGCTTATAGGCACTTCTTGTGGAATAAAATAAAAACTCTCAATGATATGAAAATGAATAATTTCGAACAAAATACTAACGTTCCGGTGGATTTCATAATAATGTGTTAATTTGGGTTCACTGTGATACAAAAAAAAAAAAACGAGTTAAGAATATAATAAGTCGAAACTTACAAATGTATACAAAACTGTAAAACTAATCTTTACACTTCGTTTACACTTTCCTTTTTTTTTTTGGGGGGGGGGGGGGGAAGCCATACAGAGAGGCAGTAGTTTTGAGGTATGAATAATGATTGCACAGAAAAAAAATTCTATACTTTTACAAAAGATTCCTTTGGAAACCAGTTGTAAAGATATAGTTTCTAATACTACAAGTACGATATTGTAACATTCAACAACACATGCTTTGTGTATGTATATGAACTACGTTTTGGCGCATAATTTTATATTTTCATTGATGTTTCTTTAAAGCATAATTTTATCAAACTGTGGAAAATATAATCGATTATTCAATAATTGGACTTACTCATGATCCAAAATAGCCTGGAGTAGTGACTTGAGTAAACCTTACGACTGCAGCAGAGGACAAATATTCAACGGTTAATAGTTCTCTTTCTGTTAGGTGCATACAAAATCATATACTATAGTGTATTTCACCAGGAAATTTATCTCAATAAATAGTACACAGTTGTGATGCAAACATTCTGCTAGGTTCTGACACACTATAAATAAATAGGCTCTTGTGATAAATTGTCATATTTTATAACTATCATATGTCCGAACTGTAGCAAACTGTACAATTTATACTAAAAATATTTCAAACAATAGGAATGATTGACAAAAATCAGTTCTTTATAAGAACAGATTTCGTTTGAACAAATAGATACACAAACTTTTCTGTGTAAGCACAAGCTTGGTATCTTTCAGGAAATTAGGACGGGCACAGTATGTTCCTAGAGGCATACTCTGTGATGTCATTAATATAAAGCAATTACTTTATGCTCCAATTATAAAAGTATTGTTAAAAACAGTTTCTAAATATACGTAGGCCTTTTTAGCTGTGCTGGTGTTCCAGCACAATAATTAATAAGTACCAAGATACAGAATCCAGGCGAAAATGATCCTGATATTCCCCCTACCTATCTCTTCATTTTCCCCTTCCTTCCAGAGGGTAAAAAAAAGATCACACTCTTTCAGACAAAATAAAAATGTTACTCACATAGCTAGTTTCTCAATGAATGCACATTCAAATCAAAGGACCATATGGTTGAGGCAGCATTGGCTAGGAACACATCCGTACTATTTGAAGAATAATTAATAATCAAACCTTACCATGCAACATTCTAACTAAGTTCAAATAATTACAGAGAGATTATATTGCATCGAGGTAGGACATGCTGACTGAATTTCTCTGTGAGCGGAGTTTCTGTGTTTCTGTAAGCTGTCTCTCCTTCTGTTTCCGTAGCTCCGTACTCACTTTTATCAGTTTTTGTGCTTGTAGCGCTTAAGTATGGGATTTTCATATGAAAATAAATTAATTCACAACTATAACTTAATTTTGTAGTTATTTAAATGTTGTCTTTAAATACCTTTATAGATGTGTACTCAGCAATCAGTGCCTCTGATTTTTAGTACCTCTAGCAAACTGTGTGTTTGCTTGTTGCATATCTGTAAGGCGTTCTCTATTTGATGCCAGCACTTCTTAGGGTGAAAGATGTTAATAATACACGGTAATAGCTTTCGTTTTATTCAATTAAGCAATATCAGATTGCTTTGTGTGTTTAGAACTCATTATTTTTTTGGTAATAAAACTGCTGTCTAAACTTTTACAGACTTTCTAAACTTACAAACATAGGCCTACTTTGTATTTTGGTATAAAGATAAAGGGGAAAAAAATAACAGTTGATAATACATGAACGCTGGGCTACTGAAATTAACAAATAAATTTATATTAAGTGGAATAAATATGTTGACTACAAGCACACTTACTTCTTTTAGTCCTGCAAAGTAAAGTTTAGTTGTTTTTTTTCTACCTCAAGGCGAAGTTTTGAAAACAGAAACTCCATTTGCGGAGGAAGGGGGTAAGGGGAACTGGTAGCGCTATTTTGTTTTTTTTTGCGAGGGGGAGGGGAGAGGAGAGGGAGGAATTCACTTACGCGAGATGCAGTTTCGGTTCCGAGGCTCTTCCACAGGTTCTACACTCCACCCAATATCCCTGCCCCCCCCCCCCCCACAACTAACGGGCCTCCGTCAACCCTTCACCCCTGTGTACAGCGAGCCCGTATGGGACGTGTGCTGCGGGTCGTGAAATTGCTTCCCGGAGGGGAAAATCTATAATCCGCGGGTGCAGACCCCACACCACTCCCGATTTTTTTTTTTTAAAGAAGGGGTGAGTGAAAGGATGGAGAAGCTGTCTGTGTGACGTCACTGAAACCCGGGCACTTGGCGGAAAAAAAAACCCCCCGCTATTCCATACAGTCTGCCAATATAGTCTGTGTTATGTAACGTTTTTTGACGTGACAACGTATAATAAATCGATGAACGCCGGCTGCACGCACGAAAAAGTGTCGCGTTCCGCACATTGTCCCGTTACGCTGTGTTACGTTACGCTCACTGTACGCTTGCACCGCATCTATCTCTCTTCCACTCGATTGGAACAACCATCGATATGACTTTTTCGAGGTACATTACACTTGAAACACTCCCATTCGTTTCCTACTTTTCCTATCATCGTCCTATCCTTAACAGAATAACACAGATTGGAAGAAGTTAAATAGCAAACATGTATAAAAGTTATAGTTAAAGTAATCCCTTCGTTAAAGTAATAAACATTTTTGAATTAATGAGTGCAAATAAAAGTAAATTTATCAATTAAATTGTAGATTTCATTTCACTCCTTATTTGTATCCATACAAAATAGTGAAAGTACAATAAAATGATTCAATTTTATTCATAAAAGTATGCAATCATTTCATCAATGTTTTGTTATGACGTTGTCACGTTAAACTATCGTCCTAAAACCGACTTTACAGACAACCAATTTTTTTAGACTACAAAATTCTCAAACGCAGTGCCTAATGTTCTACGTATCCGTCTGCCACTGTAGTTACGTCAGCAGTGTTTGTCAACAACTTCACGTGGTTGTTATTTTTAGTAAAAAAAACTATCACGTGAATGTGACGCTCTGCAAGAGACAATTGAAACGTAGGTTCCATTGGTAACTACTTCTTTTACGAACTGTCAAATCTGAGATAAGTCACACGACGCAGGCTATACCAGACATAAATTAATTCGTGTATGCATTCATAAATTCAAAAATCCACACAAACACACATGCATACAAGTATGCATGGCGTACAATCATACGTGCGTAAATGCGTGCATGCACAAACGCACACGTGCATAAATACATACACATGCATTCACACAGGTGGGTATTAACTCGTTAATCCGTTAATCGTCAATTGACGATGTCAACAATCAGCTTAAACGGAAAGCAATCTGCTTAAAGAAAAACCAAGAAGAGATGAAGAAAGACCAAGAAGAGTCAAAGGAGAACACAAAGAGTCGTGAATATGGTACAAAGAGAAACAAAGTGCAGTCCAGACGAGATGCAGAAGAACCAAGAAGATTTGAGGAACCAAGAAAAGGCGAAGATGAACCGGGAGGAAATGCCGTGTGAACAAGTGGCTGCGAGAGAAGAAGGAATAGAGAGGAAAAGGGAAGAAACAAGCAAATCGTTGGAGGGTAGTGAGCAATATTCTCAAGAGTATCCGGTCCGTCCAAGGCAACGGTCGGTCCGTCTCGGGCAGCTGGCTGAACGACATGGGGCATCTGCGACGTCGAAGTGTCACCCAGGTGACGAGAGAGGCTACATCTACTGCGAGAGAGGGTTATGTGGTGAGACTGCACAGCCCGCGATGGAGGAAAGGCAGGAGGCCTAAACTTCGAGTAACATCGGGACACCCATAGGAGCAGATGCGTTACATGTTCGGGACGAACAGGTTTAAGGAGGCGGCAATGTTACGAGTGCGAGAGACCAGACCGCGATGCCAGGTTCGGACCGGGCTGGCGGCCCCGAACGGCCACTGACGTCACGCGCCATCCATTGACGTAAGGCATTGCCATGCGCGCCTGGCCGGATTACAAGGGTCGTCGCTACCCCCCTGCCACTAAAGTCCGCGCCCCACGCGTCGTCCTGCCTCGGCACTGTTATCTATCACGGAACGGTCTTGGAAGAATCCCGCGAGCCACCGCGTGGACAAGCGACGCTATTCTCGATGTTACGGGCGTCGGGTTGGCCCGGGATGAACGCGACTCTGCACGGCTGCTCTCGTCGGTTCGAAGAGAGCGCCCCTGAAGGTACTTAAGAAGCGACGCCAACCCCCACGGGTGAGTGCGGCGGGGGTTCCCTCGGAGTGCCCCGTGAGGGTCGAGTTCCGAGAGAGTTCCGAGAGTCCCGAGAGTTCCGAGAGTCCCGAGAGTTCCGAGAGTTCCGAGAGTTCCAAGAGTTCCGAGAGTCCCGAGAGTTCCGAGAGTTCCGAGAGTTCCAAGAGTTCCGAGAGTTCCAAGAGTTCCGAGAGTTCCAAGAGTTCCGAGAGTTCCAAGAGTTCCGAGAGTTCCAAGAGTTCCGAGAGTTCCGAGAGTTCCGAGAGTTCCGAGAGTTCCAAGAGTTCCGAGAGTTCCAAGAGTTCCGAGAGTCCCGAGAGTTCCGAGAGTTCCGAGAGTTCCGAGAGTTCCGAGAGTTCCGAGAGTCCCGAGAGTTCCGAGAGTTCCAAGAGTTCCGAGAGTCCCGAGGGTTCCGAGAGTCCCGAGAGTCCCGAGAGTTCCGAGAGTTCCGAGAGTTCCGAGAGTTCCAAGAGTTCCGAGAGTCCCGAGAGTTCCGAGAGTTCCGAGAGTTCCGAGAGTTCCGAGAGTCCCGAGAGTCCCGAGAGTTCCGAGAGTTCCGAGAGTCCCGAGAGTCCCGAGAGCTCCGAGAGTTCCGAGAGTTCCGAGAGTCCCGAGAGTTCCAAGAGTTCCAAGAGTTCCGAGAGTCCCGAGAGTCCCGAGAGTTCCGAGAGTTCCGAGAGTTCCGAGAGTCCCGAGAGTTCCGAGAGTTCCAAGAGTCCCGAGAGTTCCGAGAGTTCCGAGAGTCCCGAGAGTTCCGAGAGTTCCGAGAGTTCCAAGAGTTCCGAGAGTTCCAAGAGTTCCGAGAGTTCCGAGAGTCCCGAGAGTCCCGAGAGTTCCGAGAGTTCCGAGAGTCCCGAGAGTCCCGAGAGTCCCGAGAGTTCCGAGAGTTCCAAGAGTTCCAAGAGTTCCAAGAGTTCCGAGAGTCCCGAGAGTTCCGAGAGTTCCGAGAGTTCCGAGAGTCCCGAGAGTTCCGAGAGTCCCGAGAGTCCCGAGAGTTCCGAGAGTTCCGAGAGTTCCGAGAGTTCCGAGAGTTCCGAGAGTTCCGAGAGTTCCGAGAGTTCCGAGAGTTCCGAGAGTTCCGAGAGTTCCGAGAGTCCCGAGAGTTCCGAGAGTCCCGAGAGTTCCGAGAGTCCCGAGAGTTCCGAGAGTCCCGAGAGTTCCGAGAGTTCCGAGAGTTCCGAGAGTCCCGAGAGTTCCGAGAGTTCCGAGAGTTCCGAGAGTTCCGAGAGTCCCGAGAGTCCCGAGAGTTCCAAGAGTTCCGAGAGTCCCGAGAGTTCCGAGAGTTCCAAGAGTTCCGAGAGTCCCGAGAGTTCCGAGAGTCCCGAGAGTCCCGAGAGTTCCGAGAGTTCCGAGAGTTCCAAGAGTTCCGAGAGTCCCGAGAGTTCCGAGAGTTCCGAGAGTCCCGAGAGTTCCGAGAGTTCCAAGAGTTCCGAGAGTTCCGAGAGTCACGAGAGTTCCGAGAGTTCCGAGAGTTCCGAGAGTTCCGAGAGTCCCGAGAGTCCCGAGAGTTCCGAGAGTTCCGAGAGTTCCGAGAGTTCCGAGAGTCCCGAGAGTCCTGAGAGTTCCGAGAGTTCCGAGAGTTCCGAGAGTTCCGAGAGTCCCGAGAGTTCCAAGAGTTCCGAGAGTTCCGAGAGTTCCGAGAGTTCCGAGAGTTCCGAGAGTCCCGAGAGTCCTGAGAGTTCCGAGAGTTCCGAGAGTTCCGAGAGTTCCGAGAGTCCCGAGAGTTCCGAGAGTTCCGAGAGTTCCGAGAGTTCCGAGAGTCCCGAGAGTCCTGAGAGTTCCGAGAGTTCCGAGAGTTCCGAGAGTTCCGAGAGTCCCGAGAGTTCCGAGAGTCCCGAGAGTTCCGAGAGTTCCGAGAGTTCCGAGAGTCCCGAGAGTCCCGAGAGTCCTGAGAGTTCCGAGAGTTCCGAGAGTTCCGAGAGTTCCGAGAGTCCCGAGAGTTCCGAGAGTTCCAAGAGTCCCGAGAGTTCCGAGAGTCCCGAGAGTTCCGAGAGTCCCGAGAGTTCCAAGAGTTCCAAGAGTTCCGAGAGTCCCGAGAGTCCCGAGAGTTCCGAGAGTTCCGAGAGTTCCGAGAGTCCCGAGAGTCCCGAGAGTTCCGAGAGTTCCGAGAGTTCCGAGAGTCCCGAGAGTCCCGAGAGCTCCGAGAGTTCCGAGAGTTCCGAGAGTCCCGAGAGTTCCAAGAGTTCCGAGAGTCCCGAGAGTCCCGAGAGTTCCGAGAGTTCCGAGAGTTCCGAGAGTCCCGAGAGTTCCGAGAGTTCCAAGAGTCCCGAGAGTTCCGAGAGTTCCGAGAGTTCCGAGAGTTCCGAGAGTTCCAAGAGTTCCGAGAGTTCCAAGAGTTCCGAGAGTTCCGAGAGTCCCGAGAGTCCCGAGAGTTCCGAGAGTTCCGAGAGTCCCGAGAGTTCCGAGAGTCCCGAGAGTCCCGAGAGTTCCAAGAGTTCCGAGAGTTCCAAGAGTTCCGAGAGTCCCGAGAGTTCCGAGAGTTCCGAGAGTCCCGAGAGTCCCGAGAGCTCGGAGAGTTCCAAGAGTTCCGAGAGTCCCGAGAGTTCCGAGAGCCCCGAGAGTTCCGAGAGTTCCAAGAGTCCCGAGAGTTCCGAGAGTTCCGAGAGTTCCGAGAGTTCCAAGAGTCCCGAGAGTTCCGAGAGTTCCGAGAGTCCCGAGAGTTCCGAGAGTTCCGAGAGTCCCGAGAGTTCCAAGAGTCCCGAGAGTTCCGAGAGTCCCGAGAGTTCCAAGAGTTCCGAGAGTCCCGAGAGTCCCGAGAGTTCCGAGAGTTCCGAGAGTTCCGAGAGTCCCGAGAGTTCCGAGAGTTCCAAGAGTCCCGAGAGTTCCGAGAGTTCCGAGAGTCCCGAGAGTTCCGAGAGTTCCGAGAGTTCCGAGAGTTCCAAGAGTTCCAAGAGTCCCGAGAGTTCCGAGAGCCCCGAGAGTTCCGAGAGTTCCAAGAGTCCCGAGAGTTCCGAGAGTTCCGAGAGTCCCGAGAGTTCCGAGAGCCCCGAGAGTCCCGAGAGTTCCGAGAGTTCCGAGAGTTCCGAGAGTCCCGAGAGTTCCAAGAGTTCCGAGAGTCCCGAGAGTTCCGAGAGTTCCGAGAGTTCCGAGAGTTCCAAGAGTCCCGAGAGTTCCGAGAGTTCCGAGAGTCCCGAGAGTTCCGAGAGTTCCAAGAGTTCCGAGAGTTCCGAGAGTTCCGAGAGTTCCGAGAGTCCCGAGAGTCCCGAGAGTTCCGAGAGTTCCGAGAGTTCCAAGAGTTCCGAGAGTTCCGAGAGTTCCGAGAGTCCCGAGAGTTCCGAGAGTCCCGAGAGTTCCGAGAGTTCCGAGAGTTCCGAGAGTCCCGAGAGTCCCGAGAGCTCCGAGAGTTCCGAGAGTTCCGAGAGTCCCGAGAGTTCCGAGAGCCCCGAGAGTCCCGAGAGTTCCGAGAGATCCGAGAGTTCCGAGAGTCCCGAGATTTCCAAGAGTTCCGAGAGTCCCGAGAGTTCCGAGAGTTCCGAGAGTTCCGAGAGTTCCAAGAGTCCCGTGATTTCCGAGAGTTCCGAGAGTCCCGAGAGTCCCGAGAGTTCCAAGAGTTCCGAGAGTTCCGAGAGTTCCGAGAGTTTCGAGAATCCCGAGAGTCCCGAGAGTTCCGAGAGTTCCGAGAGTCCCGAGAGTTCCGAGAGTTCCGAGGGTTCCGAGAGTTCCGAGAGTCCCGAGAGTTCCGAGAGTTCCAAGAGTTCCGAGAGTTCCGAGAGTTCCGAGAGTTTCGAGAGTCCCGAGAGTCCCGAGAGTTCCGAGAGTTCCGAGAGTCCCGAGAGTTCCGAGAGTTCCGAGGGTTCCGTGAGTTCCGAGAGTCCCGAGAGTTTCGAGAGTTCCGAGAGTTCCGAGAGTTCCGAGAGTTCCAAGAGTTCCGAGAGTTCCGAGAGTCCCGAGAGTCCCGAGAGTTCCGAGAGTCCCGAGAGTCCCGAGAGTCCCGAGAGTCCCGAGAGTTCCGAGAGTTCCGAGAGTTCCGAGAGTTCCGAGAGTTCCGAGAGTTCCGAGAGTTCCGAGAGTTCCGAGAGTTCCGAGAGTCCCGAGAGTTCCGAGAGTCCCGAGAGTTCCGAGAGTCCCGAGAGTTCCGAGAGTCCCGAGAGTTCCGAGAGTTCCGAGAGTTCCGAGAGTCCCGAGAGTTCCGAGAGTTCCGAGAGTTCCGAGAGTTCCGAGAGTCCCGAGAGTCCCGAGAGTTCCAAGAGTTCCGAGAGTCCCGAGAGTTCCGAGAGTTCCAAGAGTTCCGAGAGTCCCGAGAGTTCCGAGAGTCCCGAGAGTCCCGAGAGTTCCGAGAGTTCCGAGAGTTCCAAGAGTTCCGAGAGTCCCGAGAGTTCCGAGAGTTCCGAGAGTCCCGAGAGTTCCGAGAGTTCCAAGAGTTCCGAGAGTTCCGAGAGTCACGAGAGTTCCGAGAGTTCCGAGAGTTCCGAGAGTTCCGAGAGTCCCGAGAGTCCCGAGAGTTCCGAGAGTTCCGAGAGTTCCGAGAGTTCCGAGAGTCCCGAGAGTCCTGAGAGTTCCGAGAGTTCCGAGAGTTCCGAGAGTTCCGAGAGTCCCGAGAGTTCCAAGAGTTCCGAGAGTTCCGAGAGTTCCGAGAGTTCCGAGAGTTCCGAGAGTCCCGAGAGTCCTGAGAGTTCCGAGAGTTCCGAGAGTTCCGAGAGTTCCGAGAGTCCCGAGAGTTCCGAGAGTTCCGAGAGTTCCGAGAGTTCCGAGAGTCCCGAGAGTCCTGAGAGTTCCGAGAGTTCCGAGAGTTCCGAGAGTTCCGAGAGTCCCGAGAGTTCCGAGAGTCCCGAGAGTTCCGAGAGTTCCGAGAGTTCCGAGAGTCCCGAGAGTCCCGAGAGTCCTGAGAGTTCCGAGAGTTCCGAGAGTTCCGAGAGTTCCGAGAGTCCCGAGAGTTCCGAGAGTTCCAAGAGTCCCGAGAGTTCCGAGAGTCCCGAGAGTTCCGAGAGTCCCGAGAGTTCCAAGAGTTCCAAGAGTTCCGAGAGTCCCGAGAGTCCCGAGAGTTCCGAGAGTTCCGAGAGTTCCGAGAGTCCCGAGAGTCCCGAGAGTTCCGAGAGTTCCGAGAGTTCCGAGAGTCCCGAGAGTCCCGAGAGCTCCGAGAGTTCCGAGAGTTCCGAGAGTCCCGAGAGTTCCAAGAGTTCCGAGAGTCCCGAGAGTCCCGAGAGTTCCGAGAGTTCCGAGAGTTCCGAGAGTCCCGAGAGTTCCGAGAGTTCCAAGAGTCCCGAGAGTTCCGAGAGTTCCGAGAGTTCCGAGAGTTCCGAGAGTTCCAAGAGTTCCGAGAGTTCCAAGAGTTCCGAGAGTTCCGAGAGTCCCGAGAGTCCCGAGAGTTCCGAGAGTTCCGAGAGTCCCGAGAGTTCCGAGAGTCCCGAGAGTCCCGAGAGTTCCAAGAGTTCCGAGAGTTCCAAGAGTTCCGAGAGTCCCGAGAGTTCCGAGAGTTCCGAGAGTCCCGAGAGTCCCGAGAGCTCGGAGAGTTCCAAGAGTTCCGAGAGTCCCGAGAGTTCCGAGAGCCCCGAGAGTTCCGAGAGTTCCAAGAGTCCCGAGAGTTCCGAGAGTTCCGAGAGTTCCGAGAGTTCCAAGAGTCCCGAGAGTTCCGAGAGTTCCGAGAGTCCCGAGAGTTCCGAGAGTTCCGAGAGTCCCGAGAGTTCCAAGAGTCCCGAGAGTTCCGAGAGTCCCGAGAGTTCCAAGAGTTCCGAGAGTCCCGAGAGTCCCGAGAGTTCCGAGAGTTCCGAGAGTTCCGAGAGTCCCGAGAGTTCCGAGAGTTCCAAGAGTCCCGAGAGTTCCGAGAGTTCCGAGAGTCCCGAGAGTTCCGAGAGTTCCGAGAGTTCCGAGAGTTCCAAGAGTTCCAAGAGTCCCGAGAGTTCCGAGAGCCCCGAGAGTTCCGAGAGTTCCAAGAGTCCCGAGAGTTCCGAGAGTTCCGAGAGTCCCGAGAGTTCCGAGAGCCCCGAGAGTCCCGAGAGTTCCGAGAGTTCCGAGAGTTCCGAGAGTCCCGAGAGTTCCAAGAGTTCCGAGAGTCCCGAGAGTTCCGAGAGTTCCGAGAGTTCCGAGAGTTCCAAGAGTCCCGAGAGTTCCGAGAGTTCCGAGAGTCCCGAGAGTTCCGAGAGTTCCAAGAGTTCCGAGAGTTCCGAGAGTTCCGAGAGTTCCGAGAGTCCCGAGAGTCCCGAGAGTTCCGAGAGTTCCGAGAGTTCCAAGAGTTCCGAGAGTTCCGAGAGTTCCGAGAGTCCCGAGAGTTCCGAGAGTCCCGAGAGTTCCGAGAGTTCCGAGAGTTCCGAGAGTCCCGAGAGTCCCGAGAGCTCCGAGAGTTCCGAGAGTTCCGAGAGTCCCGAGAGTTCCGAGAGCCCCGAGAGTCCCGAGAGTTCCGAGAGATCCGAGAGTTCCGAGAGTCCCGAGATTTCCAAGAGTTCCGAGAGTCCCGAGAGTTCCGAGAGTTCCGAGAGTTCCGAGAGTTCCAAGAGTCCCGTGATTTCCGAGAGTTCCGAGAGTCCCGAGAGTCCCGAGAGTTCCAAGAGTTCCGAGAGTTCCGAGAGTTCCGAGAGTTTCGAGAATCCCGAGAGTCCCGAGAGTTCCGAGAGTTCCGAGAGTCCCGAGAGTTCCGAGAGTTCCGAGGGTTCCGAGAGTTCCGAGAGTCCCGAGAGTTCCGAGAGTTCCAAGAGTTCCGAGAGTTCCGAGAGTTCCGAGAGTTTCGAGAGTCCCGAGAGTCCCGAGAGTTCCGAGAGTTCCGAGAGTCCCGAGAGTTCCGAGAGTTCCGAGGGTTCCGTGAGTTCCGAGAGTCCCGAGAGTTTCGAGAGTTCCGAGAGTTCCGAGAGTTCCGAGAGTTCCAAGAGTTCCGAGAGTTCCGAGAGTCCCGAGAGTCCCGAGAGTTCCGAGAGTCCCGAGAGTCCCGAGAGTCCCGAGAGTCCCGAGAGTTCCGAGAGTTCCGAGAGTTCCGAGAGTTCCAAGAGTCCCGAGAGTTCCGAGAGTTCCGAGAGTCCCGAGAGTTCCGAGAGTTCCAAGAGTTCCGAGAGTTCCGAGAGTTCCGAGAGTTCCGAGATTCCCGAGAGTCCCGAGAGTTCCGAGAGTTCCGAGAGTCCCGAGAGTTCCGAGAGTTCCGAGAGTTCCGAGAGTTCCGAGAGTCCCGAGAGTTCCGACAGTTCCGAGAGTTCCAAGAGTTCCGAGAGTTCCGAGAGTTCCGAGAGTTCCGAGACTCCCGAGAGTCCCGAGAGTTCCGAGAGTTCCGAGAGTCCCGAGAGTCCCGAGAGGCCCGAGAGCTCCGTGAGTCCCGAGAGTCCCGAGAGTTCCGAGAGTACCAAGAGTTCCGAGAGTTCCGAGAGTCCCGAGAGTTCCGAGAGTTCCAAGAGTTCCGAGAGTCCCGAGAGTTCCGAGAGTTCCGAGAGTTCCGAGAGTCCCGAGAGTTCCGAGAGTTCCGAGAGTTCCGAGAGTCCCGAGAGTTCCGAGAGTTCCAAGAGTTCCGAGAGTCCCGAGAGTTCCGAGAGTTCCGAGAGTTCCGAGAGTCCCGAGAGTTCCGAGAGTCCCGAGAGTTCCGAGAGTTCCGAGAGTCCCGAGAGTTCCGAGAGTTCCGAGAGTCCCGAGAGTTCCGAGAGTTCCGAGAGTTCCGAGAGTCCCGAGAGTTCCGAGAGTTCCAAGAGTTCCGAGAGTCCCGAGAGTTCCGAGAGTTCCGAGAGTCCCGAGAGTTCCGAGAGTTCCGAGAGTTCCGAGAGTTCCGAGAGTTCCGAGAGTTTCGAGAGTTCCGAGAGTCCCGAGAGTTCCAAGAGTTCCAAGAGTTCCGAGAGTCCCGAGAGTCCCGAGAGTTCCGAGAGTTCCGAGAGTTCCGAGAGTCCCGAGAGTTCCAAGAGTCCCGAGAGTTCCAAGAGTTCCGAGAGTCCCGAGAGTTCCGAGAGTTCCGAGAGTTCCAAGAGTTCCGAGAGTTCCGAGAGTTCCGAGAGTCCCGAGAGTCCCGAGAGTTCCGAGAGTTCCGAGAGTTCCGAGAGTTCCGAGAGTCCCGAGAGTCCCGAGAGTTCCGAGAGTTCCGAGAGTTCCGAGAGTCCCGAGAGTCCCGAGAGCTCCGAGAGTTCCGAGAGTTCCGAGAGTCCCGAGAGTTCCAAGAGTTCCGAGAGTTCCGAGAGTCCCGAGAGTCCCGAGAGTTCCGAGAGTTCCGAGAGTTCCGAGAGTCCCGAGAGTTCCGAGAGTTCCAAGAGTCCCGAGAGTTCCGAGAGTTCCGAGAGTTCCGAGAGTTCCGAGAGTTCCGAGAGTTCCGAGAGTTCCGAGAGTTCCGAGAGTCCCGAGAGTCCCGAGAGTCCCGAGAGTTCCGAGAGTCCCGAGAGTTCCGAGAGTCCCGAGAGTTCCGAGAGTTCCAAGAGTTCCGAGAGTTCCAAGAGTTCCGAGAGTCCCGAGAGTTCCGAGAGTCCCGAGAGTTCCGAGAGTCCCGAGAGTCCCGAGAGTTCCGAGAGTTCCGAGAGTTCCGAGAGTTCCGAGAGTCCCGAGAGTTCCGAGAGTTCCGAGAGTTCCAAGAGTTCCGAGAGTTCCGAGAGTTCCGAGAGTTCCGAGAGTTCCGAGAGTTCCGAGAGTCCCGAGAGTTCCGAGAGTTCCAAGAGTTCCGAGAGTTCCGAGAGTCCCGAGAGTTCCGAGAGTCCCGAGAGTTCCGAGAGTTCCAAGAGTTCCGAGAGTTCCGAGAGTTCCGAGAGTCCCGAGAGTCCCGAGAGTTCCGAGAGTTCCGAGAGTTCCGAGAGTTCCGAGAGTTCCGAGAGTTCCGAGAGTCCCGAGAGTCCCGAGAGTTCCGAGAGTTCCGAGAGTCCCGAGAGTTCCGAGAGTTCCGAGAGTTCCGAGAGTTCCGAGAGTCCCGAGAGTCCCGAGAGTTCCGAGAGTTCCGAGAGTTCCGAGAGTTCCGAGAGTTCCGAGAGTTCCGAGAGTCCCGAGAGTCCCGAGAGTTCCGAGAGTTCCGAGAGTTCCGAGAGTTCCGAGAGTTCCGAGAATCCCGAGAGTCCCGAGAGTTCCGAGAGTTCCGAGAGTCCCGAGAGTTCCGAGAGTTCCAAGAGTTCCGAGAGTTCCGAGAGTTCCGAGAGTTCCAAGAGTTCCGAGAGTTCCGAGAGTCCCGAGAGTTCCGAGAGTCCCGAGAGTACCGAGAGTTCCAAGAGTTCCGAGAGTTCCGAGAGTTCCGAGAGTCCCGAGAGTCCCGAGAGTTCCGAGAGTTCCGAGAGTTCCGAGAGTTCCGAGAGTTCCAAGAGTTCCGAGAGTTCCGAGAGTCCCGAGAGCTCGGAGAGTTCCAAGAGTTCCGAGAGTTCCGAAAGTTCCGAGAGTTCCGAGAGTTCCGAGAGTTCCGAGAGTCCCGAGAGTTCCGAGAGTTCCAAGAGTCCCGAGAGTTCCGAGAGTCCCGAGAGTCCCGAGAGTTCCGAGAGTTCCGAGAGTCCCGAGAGTCCCGAGAGTTCCGAGAGTTCCGAGAGTTCCGAGAGTCCCGAGAGTTCCGAGAGTTCCAAGAGTCCCGAGAGTCCCGAGAGTCCCGAGAGTTCCGAGAGTTCCGAGAGTTCCGAGAGTATCGAGAGTTCCGAGAGTTCCAAGAGTCCCGAGAGCTCCGAGAGTTCCGAGAGTTCCGAGAGCTCCGAGAGTCCCGAGAGCTCCGAGAGTCCCGAGAGTTCCGAGAGTCCCGAGAGTCCCGAGAGTTCCGAGAGTCCCGAGAGTTCCGAGAGTTCCAAGAGTCCCGAGAGCTCCGAGAGTTCCGAGAGTCCCGAGAGCTCCGAGAGTTCCAAGAGTTCCAAGAGTTCCGAAAGTTCCGAGAGTTCCAAGATTTCCAAGAGTTCCGAGAGTCCCGAGAGTCACGAGAGTTCCGAGAGTTCCGAGAGTTCCGAGAGTTGCGAGAGTTCCAAGAGTTCCGAGAGTTCCGAGAGTCCCGAGAGCTCCGAGAGTCCCGAGAGTTCCGAGAGTTCCGAGAGTCCCGAGAGTTCCGAGAGTTCCGAGAGTTCCGAGAGTTCCGAGAGTCCCGAGAGTCCCGAGAGTTCCGAGAGTTCCGAGAGTTCCGAGAGTTCCGAGAGTTCCGAGAGTTCCGAGAGTCCCGAGAGTCCCGAGAGTTCCGAGAGTTCCGAGAGTTCCGAGAGTTCCGAGAGTTCCGAGAGTTCCGAGAGTCCCGAGAGTTCCGAGAGTTCCGAGAGTTCCGAGAGTTCCGAGAGTCCCGAGAGTCCCGAGAGTTCCGAGAGTCCCGAGAGTTCCGAGAGTTCCGAGAGTTCCGAGAGTTCCGAGAGTCCCGAGAGTCCCGAGAGTTCCGAGAGTTCCGAGAGTCCCGAGAGTTCCGAGAGTTCCAAGAGTTCCGAGAGTTCCGAGAGTTCCGAGAGTTCCAAGAGTTCCGAGAGTTCCGAGAGTCCCGAGAGTTCCGAGAGTCCCGAGAGTTCCGAGAGTTCCAAGAGTTCCGAGAGTTCCGAGAGTTCCGAGAGTCCCGAGAGTCCCGAGAGTTCCGAGAGTTCCGAGAGTTCCGAGAGTTCCGAGAGTTCCAAGAGTTCCGAGAGTTCCGAGAGTCCCGAGAGCTCGGAGAGTTCCAAGAGTTCCGAGAGTTCCGAAAGTTCCGAGAGTTCCGAGAGTTCCGAGAGTTCCGAGAGTCCCGAGAGTTCCGAGAGTTCCAAGAGTCCCGAGAGTTCCGAGAGTCCCGAGAGTCCCGAGAGTTCCGAGAGTTCCGAGAGTCCCGAGAGTCCCGAGAGTTCCGAGAGTTCCGAGAGTTCCGAGAGTCCCGAGAGTTCCGAGAGTTCCAAGAGTCCCGAGAGTCCCGAGAGTCCCGAGAGTTCCGAGAGTTCCGAGAGTTCCGAGAGTATCGAGAGTTCCGAGAGTTCCAAGAGTCCCGAGAGCTCCGAGAGTTCCGAGAGTTCCGAGAGCTCCGAGAGTCCCGAGAGTTCCGAGAGTCCCGAGAGTCCCGAGAGTTCCGAGAGTCCCGAGAGTTCCGAGAGTTCCAAGAGTCCCGAGAGTTCCGAGAGTTCCGAGAGTCCCGAGAGTTCCGAGAGTTCCGAGAGTTCCGAGAGTATCGAGAGTTCCGAGAGTTCCAAGAGTCCCGAGAGCTCCGAGAGTTCCGAGAGTTCCGAGAGCTCCGAGAGTCCCGAGAGTTCCGAGAGTCCCGAGAGTCCCGAGAGTTCCGAGAGTCCCGAGAGTTCCGAGAGTTCCAAGAGTCCCGAGAGCTCCGAGAGTTCCGAGAGTCCCGAGAGCTCCGAGAGTTCCAAGAGTTCCGAGAGTTCCGAAAGTTCCGAGAGTTCCAAGATTTCCAAGAGTTCCGAGAGTCCCGAGAGTCCCGAGAGTTCCGAGAGTTCCGAGAGTTCCGAGAGTTCCGAGAGTTCCAAGAGTTCCGAGAGTTCCGAGAGTTCCGAGAGTCCCGAGAGCTCGGAGAGTTCCAAGAGTTCCGAGAGTTCCGAGAGTTCCGAGAGTCCCGAGAGCTCGGAGAGTTCCAAGAGTTCCGAGAGTTCCGAAAGTTCCGAGAGTTCCGAGAGTTGTGAGAGTTCCGAGAGCTCCGAGAGTTCCAAGAGTTCCGAGAGTTCCGAAAGTTCCGAGAGTTCCAAGATTTCCAAGAGTTCCGAGAGTCCCGAGAGTCCCGAGAGTTCCGAGAGTTCCGAGAGTTCCGAGAGTTCCGAGAGTTCCGAGAGTTCCGAGAGTCCCGAGAGCTCCGAGAGTTCCAAGAGTTCCGAGAGTTCCGAAAGTTCCGAGAGTTCCGAGAGTTCCGAAAGTTAAGGGAAGTGCAACATCGGCGAAGAGGGTGTGAGACTCCCGTCTGGAGTGGCACGACGCAGAGCGACGGGATCGAGAGAGTGCGACTGAGTGGCGCGAGGCTGTGTGTGTGTGGACAGGCGCGTGGTAAGGAACGAACCACTGTCGAGCCTAGCTCCAGTGAGGACTGCGAACTGCGGAACTGGACAGAAATTGAATTTGATGATAAACATTTTAAAGACATTTTTAAGTACAATTATTTATTATTAACGAAAATATTAGTAGTCAATAAAACTGTGATGAAACCTAATTGGGTTATCCGTTATTAACCCAGTTATCCTCACATTACAAATCGTAACAATATCTTTAAATAAATAGCTTAGTCCATTGTATTGATTATGAAATAATTATTTCATACTAGTTAAGCCTATATACTCTATTTTTACGGAAAGTAATATTACATTAATAACGTTTGTTGGAAAATTAATTTAAATGAATTCTCATCGTTAATAAGCAATAAATCATTACAATAGTACAACTGTCGTATATAAAATAGTTTACAATCATCTAACGTGTGCAGAAACTATAAAGTACTTTTTTTTTGTAATAAATATTTTTTATGAATTTTAACAAGGTGGGCAGTTTTTAATTAAATTCCTTGTCCAAAATAAGATCGAAGCCGGGGTTTAGAATTTTTGAAGTCTTTATAGTTTTTTTTGGAGACATATAATGATATAGTCTGGCCTTTCGCTCTGTAAATCGAATGATTCGCAGTCGAATTAGCTGCTCCAGCAGCGAACTATAGCGGAAGGTGCAGAACTACGTGTGGGTCGGGTTCCGAAATTTAGTGATTGATATTGAATACTGGTCCATAAAATTAAAAGCATTTTTTTTTAATATTAGTGATAGAAATTGAGTTTATAAACTTTTTCAATTGTATTTATATAATTGAGGTTATGTTCCCGTATGTTTAGTTATTTGTTTGCAAATGGAGTAAAAATACTAATGTCAATTTACAGATATTTGTAAAGTTGTACATTTACATGAAAACAACTGTAAGTCAGACAATAGTGGTCGCAGTAATACTGTATTCGGATTCTTATCCGGGCATTTATGCTTTCTGTTGTCCCAGTAGCTCCAATAGTTAAAGTTATTTGTAAACCGTTCCCTGAATAGCTTTCCAGTATTAAATGAAATGCGTACATTAATAACTATTATAAAACAAAATAAAGTGCAATTACCGAATATTATATTATTTTTACATGGTTTGAACATAATTTATGATTGAATGTAACATCTTTTAAAATTAAATTATTTGCCAATTTTCTTAAGCAGTACAGAGTATTATCTTGAAAAACGTATTTCATATATGCAAAAATAACTATAGACGTGTGTTGTACAAAGTTACACTATCTCTCTTGTAGTTTTACAAACAAATTTTTGGCAAACGGTTACCAAAAGAATTTGTTGTAAAAGTACAGGATTTTTTTTCTGTGTGGTGCCAGGTTGAACTCCACACACTTGTACACAAATAGGTGTGTGTCTATTGGCTGAAGACATAACTTTTTCTTTCCGGCAGGATTGCATGTGATCGGGTCATTGGAATCATAATTTCTTATTGGTTTGTTTTCCTTTAGAGCGTGTCAAAACTGTCTGTGGTTCCATGAGAACACAGTTGAAGTGACTAATGGCATGCATTCCTACTTTCCTCTAAATAATACGAGTTTTCCAGGTCTATAATAAAATAATTTAAGGAATACAATAATTACAGATACTTTCCCTTCATAGCACAATATGGTGAGTTATCAACACGCAGTCAAAAAATATATACCAAACGAATAATATATAATGGTATGATTAATGATAGTAGTTTGAGTGGTTTTCCTGTTCGAATTCAGTGAACAACACGCATTGGATCGTGCAAAATGGATTTTCAGGGCACTCTACAAGCTCTCTTACACTGTCACTCTTTCGCTTCTACATTCCAGTATGCATTGTAAAATAATTTTGGAGGGTTAAGACGTCTCGGAAAACGTCACTATCGCAGCCATGTTTGTTTGACAAGTTGGATGACTTGAATCTACATAAAATAGTATGTATTTAGGACTGGTTCTTAAAATATTTTGGATGTTGAACGACATCAGCCAATCATAATCATGCCCAGCGAAAACGGAAATGGCATCCGTTTCGATCAAAACGAAACCTTCAAAATGGCGAATAAAAATTAGGCGATTAAAAATGTTTATGAAAATGAAATTACTAAGACAACGTTTATACAGATGTCATTTGAAAAATGATTTTATGTGTAAAAAGTAAATAATGTGCCTTTAACTTTTTCAAGGTAACTGAAAATAATTTTATTATGTACCAAGTATTAATGCGAGTTCAAATTAAAAAAATTTTAAACTTTCATATATATAAATCGAAGGTTTAAAAATATATATTTAAAATTGTGCTACATTATTTAATTTCACAGTGACACCAAAAATGAAAAGATTTATACAGCTCAGGCTAAAATCAAAATTTTTTTTAGCATGTCATTATTTAAAACATATTTGAAGTTATCTGTGTAACTTTATTTTATGGAGCAAATCGGAAGCAAATTTTTTTTTCGTCTCACATTACAGACATAAATTTGACAGTGTGTCAGGCCTTAAGTGACCCCAGGACATTAACGGTACTTCTTTTACCCGCTGCGTGTGGACGCGACCTTGGGAGGTCGTCAGCTCCCATTACTGAAGGAGGTCGAAGATAATGGTCATGGCTGATGGCCACTTCCGGTAAACACACAAGTGCCATGAAAGAGCAGAATCGACTGAAACAGCCATTCCTCTCACGGATAAACATAAGTAATGCTTCTGTAGTTATTTTAACGGTACAACAAGAAATATTTTGTCATTATGTCAGCGTTAAATATGAGGTTTGAAACGATAAAAAAAAGTCTGTAATACGACTGTATTTTTTTTTTTTTTTTTTTTTTAGCTTACAATAATCACAAGCATGTTTTAAATGTAGGCGAAATAAGTTTTCGGAATTACAAATCCTGCACATAAGTTAAGGCACGTTATACAATGACACGGAAACACAGACAGATCGCGTAAACGGAGACGGATTGCGTTGACGTAGACGGATCTCCAAGAACATTTTACAATCGCGTCTGCTGCTTCAACAATGCACGGAAACATAAAAAATTTCAAGGTAAGGAAATGTTCATTTAATACAAAAAAATATTATTCGAGATCATAGCATGTGCAGAATTTAAATTTATAATAAAAATAACCGACAAGGTAATCACAGAACACTAAAGATTTTTTGTACTTGAAACCATATTATAACGTATTTAGAACATAAACAAAGACGGCTACCACCACAACCAAGTACTCTGCTCATATTGGTCGCATGGAGCGACGTAAACGGAAGAACTGAACATTGACGTGATAACCTGTACGTCTCTGTCCCCGTCTGCGTGCTACTATAGAAACTCTGGTCCATGCGTTCTGGCTCCGTCTACGTGTCACTGTAGAACAAGCCTAAATATTAAAAAAAATGTGTTTCGCTCATTTTATCTGTATTAATAACGAATAGAGTTCGTCTGTAGTTCGCGTAGCGTAGAGACGATGAGGCATAGCGCATTGAAATTTGGAACGTGGTTCCTCCACGGGGAAAGGAGGAAGGGGTGTCCATTTGACCCTAAAAAATTAATATATTTTTTAAATTTATGTCTTTTTTTCGCTTTTCTTTAGGGATTTTCAACCACGTTTTCCTGATTATCTCCACGACAAAGGCTATCGCATTGTTAATTACGATTTCTTCGTCTCCTAGCAATGGCTGTTGCACTGTTGACGCCTCCTTAACTTACTGATCTTAATACAATTCTTTCTGTGATTATCTTTGCCATCATATTGACACAGAATTGATTAAGTAAATGTGAATTTTAAGGGCCTTAAAAACGGTTGAAACCAAAATTGTTTTTTCTTCCAGTTACCTTAGTTCAAAAAATATTTCTTTCAGTAGTTGATTTTTCCAATTTCGAATCAACTTAATCTTTTCGTTTGAGGCGCAGGCGGTGGCGTACCCACGAGAAATGGAATGCTTGATTAATGAGCGGCGCGAGAGTGTTCTGCCTGTGGACTACCGTAGCGAAGCGCAGGTGTATCAGCTAGTAGTATCGAACATTCCAGAATACAATATAGGATACTTCAGGCCTGTCGACATGGGCGAAGCATGAGACGTGATACTAAGCGCTCCTAGTGGTGTGAGCTATAAGCATAAGCGCGAAATTCAAATTTGAGTACTGTTTGATCGGGTGACTTAGGCACGGATTTCCCTTTAAATTCTGAAAGGAAAAAAAAACTTTTTATGTACTGGAAATTATGTTTTTTTTAATGTAATTTTCGTATTACTTCAAAGATCTTAAAATATACTTATTCATGGTTCAAAATTATGTATATTATATAAAATAAATAGCAGTTGAAGTGAAATAAAAAACTTAAAAATTTCGTACTAACAACATTGTTACAACGCTAGGTACATAAAGCCCATGCCCCCAGAACAGCTTGTCTCGTAGAGTTTCAACGACATTCCTATATCAACCTACTACAGTATTTGGTAGTACATAAAAAAAATAAAAAAAATACTCACGTGCTGATGATGGTAGTATCTGGCGGCTTGTCTGACAACGATTCGTTTCTGTTTCGGTCCCTATGTCCCACGTTGTGTCTGAAAAAGAAATAAAAAAAATTCACGTTAACCCGGTTACACACCGTACATAAGGGGCCCCGCCTTGACAAAAGTGTATGTGTGTCAGTGAGGCGGGATGATAAGCGCGACGCTCGCTGGTGCTTCCAGCGCGGTGTCGCCTTTGGACTGGCGCGCAGTCTTCTCCCAGTGCACAGGACAACTGTGAAATTTGAGCCTTTTAAGAATCTGTACCGGTTGTTTTATGCCTAAAAAATGCTCTGAAAACATGCGTTTTAGCCATTATAACTTTTCTAAAAATACAATTTAAAAATTTAATCCGTAATCAAAAGTACTTTTCGGCCCTCAGCGAACTCTTAAATGCTTTTCGTAAGCAGAGCCCACTCGGATATCTTGAGTAGCTTTGAAATCGTGTTGTTTTTCCTGAAGAACTGCACACCGTATGTGTGCCTGGGTAGGCGGAGCCCTTAACGTTCGTACACATCACTAATAAGTAGGGACAGGAAAAATTCGCGGGTTCAATGACCTCTAGGATGAACTCCACAGTTCTACGTACACTCGGTCAAATGCCACCCACTCATTGGCTGCTGTATTGTGAGGCATCCCAACATAGCAGCCTGTGATTCGATAAAGCTTTGGTCGGGTGTTTCTCATTGGCCCAGAGTCATCCAGGTGAGTTGTGATCCAATAGCAGAGGCAGCACTGAGGTAGGTATAACGATTTGTATTTTAGCCTATCGCGAAATGAATTCGCGAATTTTTCCGGTCCCTACTAATAAGTAGAGGCAGGTATTTTTCGCGAAACAGCTGAAGGCCTATGAGACTGCAACAAGGTATACTCGAACCAGCGGTTTCTTCCCTGTGATTGTGCGGCCGTCTGCGAAAGAGGTCGTCGCCTAGTTTGACCGAGCCACTCGGGACGCGTTTTCTTCCGCGCACTGGATTACTGTGATCGGTGATCCAACATTCAATCTAACATTCACCCAATCACGAAACGCAGACGACGCTACAAGTGTTTTAACTTTCAGCTAGTCAAGGAATATTTAGGGCCATGCATATTTCGCGAAAAGATTCCGAGATTTGTTATAAGTTAAAACACTGTAGCATCGTCTCTGTTTCGTAATTGGGTGAATTTCTTTCAGGCGCATGACGATTGTTACAAGACCAATCACAGTAATTGAGTGGGGAAGCAAACGCGTCATGAGTGGCTCTGTCAAATAAGGCAACGACTTCTCCCGCAGACGGCCGCCAATCACAAGGAAGAAACCGCTGGTGCGCGTGTACCTTGTTGCAGTCCAATAGGCGTTCAGATTTATTTTGAGAAAAAGGCCTGCCCCTAGGAATATTTTAGCGAAAGATGCACAGACAACGAAGATTCGCGAACTGCAACGGCAACAGGTCGGATTAAATTCACCTGCATGTTTTTACTTCGATTCACATGTGTGCCAATGAATGCCAGGCTCGTCGTTGTAGCTGTTGTACCAGTGGTAAAACTTCCCTGTAAATGTAGAGAATTTTTTTTTTTTTCGAAATCCATCATACTTTCGTGTGGGCTAGTTATAAACATAGGCCTACCATTGTCTAAATTTTGGTAACGGCCACAAGAAACAGTTAATTTTTTTTTGTAATGATACTTTTAGATAATTCCTGGGTGTACTGCAGAAAGGAAAGAAAAAAAATAGTTTTAACTAACTAAACAAGCAAACTAAACCATATAAGGGAGTTTGGAAACTCGCATAATATAAGTAGAGTAGTAAAATTTCGTCAGTGCTGAAATAAATAAGCCAAACAGATTCACAAATAAATGAAATTATACAAAACTCACCTTGTTCTTCGAAGAGAGTCATTGATCCATAGATATAAACCTACGTTTAGAAATCCACACTTGTAGTTCACACACAAAAATAAATAATAAAAAAAAACAGTACGTCAAACCTCCAATTTATCTTTGAGCAAGACTCACTTGAAGTTACACCACAAGAAATTGTTCACACACAAGAAAATAATTAGAATTAATTTTCGTTTATTGCACATTTACTAGCATTTAACAATTTTCGGCACCCAAGTTTCTAAAAAAAAGTATTTGTTTTCACTTACAATAAAAATATTATATACGTAAACCAGTGGTAATGTTTCCTTGATGTACCTCTGTGGAAATCATAAAGAATAATTTCTGAAATATTTTCTTATTCTACAAGCTCCAAAACTATACGCGAGTATGCCGGTTCTCGAACGGCTACGAAATGAGTGTTTGCGGCAGCGAGAACACGTCATTTTTCCGTGATATTTCCGGTCACGTGGTCATAGACCAGAGATATTATATCTTTTTCTTAGACTGGTCACTTTCGCGTTTGAACAACTACGACTGCGCTTAGCGTGCTCCAAGCGGGAGAACGCACAACTAACTCAAACGGCGTTGGGCTTCAACAGTATACGAGGGTTGTTTAAGATCAACATTTTCATACAAAGTGGAAAGTAATGCGTTTTTATTTTTTAACTTGCACGTGGGTAAACGAACTCTTACGTCATCACCGCTCACACACGCACCGATTGAAGATCCCACCGGCTGACTCCGGTGATCGCTACTCCGCTGTTGCAGTCTTCCGCTTGCGTCGCGCGCTTCAAACGACACCCCAGCGCGTGGAACGCTCAGCAGTCGAGAGCGAGGGAGGCGCGGATACAGAGAGAGAGAGAGAGAGAGAGATAGAGAGAAAGAGAGAGAGAGAGAGATAGAGAGAAAGAGAGAGAGAGAGAGAGAGAGGCTGCTCTCCGGCCAGGAACGAGAGGAAGAGCAGCAGCCTCCGTCCGTCGGCGAAGAGACGCGGGCACTGCCGCCAATGGGTAGGCCACTGGACGTCCGGACCGAAGCTGACGAAGCCTCGGCATTCACTCAAACGCAGTCAGACGCCCGAACAGTTCCGAACATGTCCGAAGTCCGCTGCTCGCTCGTGGAACTTCATGGTGTGGATGAAAAAAAAAAAAACAATTATTCTGCTAGTTGATTTTTACGATCTAAGAATATGTTATATGTCTAAACTATCTTTCATTTGAGCTAACGATCATATGGACGTTCAAACACCTATTATCCCGAAAGATATTGGATTAGTGTGAATAAATTATTTATGTAGAAACCTTAATATAACCATTTTTTTTAAATAAAAAAAAAACAAGATGTACTAACGTGAATCATTGCGGAGTCTCACTCTGGGTCTGTGAATCCTGGGTGTCTCGTCTGCAGGGGTGAGCAGGACGCTGATGACTAACTACTTCTACGAGGAGGGGTGGTTGTGGAGAGAGGGGATGCCAGAACAAGTCACCCCAAAACTCCCCTCTCTGTCCACCCCCTTCCATGACAAAAAAAAAAATTCGCAATAGGCGATGCATCGCTCGGCGGCACGAGGCGTATAGCGTCATCTCGCGCTAATTGGCCGAGCGCGAACCCCGTCGTGTGGGCTGTGTGAGAGGGGGGCTGGATGGGGGAGGGGAGAAACACACTGAGTCATGATTCCCGCGCTGACGTCATCCTACACCAGAACCATCCTTCTGCTCACTGCACAGAACTACTCTCAGAACGCTTCTGACTGGCCCGAGTCCAAGTTCCCGCCCTTCGCTTAGTAGTTTATATATCTACTCTGTCCAACTATTCTTCCTGAACCATCCTTTTGTTTCCTGTGACCAACCTGCCTGTTATCAATGCATGAAATATTTGCATCCCGCATGCAAGAGCCCAGGGTTTTCCATATGTCTATTCAGGTTTTATCTGGGCCCAACTTATCTAGTATTAGTATAGTATAGTCAGTGAGGGGAGTTAGTCATGGCTAAAAGGTTACCATGGCTGGCCAAGCCCCTCCTAGCACATGATGCATGCTTCCTCTCCTGCATGGCTTAAATTCTGCATGATTAGAGCGTATAGGCTTCGGCCCGAGACGCACTTAGAGTACTTCCCTAACCTAGACCCCTCCCAAATACACTTAGTTTTAAATTATTTCTTTCTTTTATGTGGGATGCGCAATGCTCACTAACGATCGTAAAAGAAGGAAGGATTCGCTAGACATCAAGGAGAAGGAAGTTCGTCTTGCATACTAGTGCTTCTCAGCTGACTCAAGGCATATTATTTGACTGAGTAATTAATGTTATCTGTTTGAAACCCAACAGATAATAATATGTAACTCAAAATAAAATTGCATGGCTCATTAAGTAAAAAAAAATTTCTTGTATATGTGCTTCCTTTTTTTAATGTGCTTTCTTTTTTTTTAATGTAATTCCTTTTTATTTACTAATGTTCTTTCTTTTTACAAACTGCTTCCTTTTTGTCTATGAATGAGTATAGATAAGTCTGTACTCAAGGACATGATTGGCCTCATGGTTCAGAGACGAATAGTATATTGGCGTGACGTTGAATATGACCTTTTTGAAATGTTGGTCGCGTATCGGTGAATGAAACCTCTTGGTTCGGACACGCTTGGCCTACGCGTACGATTTTGTACATTTACTATTTAAAATCATCGTCGAGTATCGACGAAAAAATACCTCTCGGCTACTGATTGGGTGTGTTTGACGACCCACTGGATGTGCCTGGCTACCAACTAGATATGACCTGCAACCTAATGGTCGTACGTTATTGAACACTGATTAGTCGTTCCTGGGGACGCACCACAACGCCGAAATGCCAAATTGACCACAACGCCGACAGCTAGAAAACTGCTGTGTACCACAACGCCGAATTAACACAACGCCGAAATACACTAACGCCGAAAAATGTAATTACAGGGCTGCCACAAAGGTAAGGTTAGGTTAGACTAGGTTAGGTTAGACTAGGTTAGGTTAGACTAGGTTAGGTTAGACTAGGATAGGTTAGACTAGGTTAGGTTAGACTAGGTTAGGTTAGACTAGGATAGGTTAGACTAGGTTAGGGGTTAAACTAAGTTAGGTTAGGCTAGGATAGGCTATGTTAGATTAGGTTATATTACGCGAGATTAGGTTAGGTTAGGTAAGGTTAGGTTTGATTGTGGTATTTCGGCGTTAAGGTACGTTTAAGAAACACACACAAATTCATTCAGTTGTTATTTCGGCGTTGTGGTACACAGCAGTTTTCTAGCTGTCGGCGTTGTGGTCAATTTGGCATTTCGTCGTTGTGGTAACGATCCGTCATTCCTGACTACCGGCTGGGCGCGTATTGTGACCTACTGGATGCGCCTGACCACCGAACACATGCCTGGCCACGGACTGAATGTGTCCAACCACCTACTGGATGTGCCTGGTCGTCCATTACGAGCCTGGGTACTGAATAGACATGCCTAGTTAATCAACTGTTATGTATACCTAACTGACTCTAAAACACATTGTGTAGGAATGCAAAGGACTCGCCTCACATTCTAAGAAGACTGTAAAATCGACAAACGCTAGCAATTTACTTGTTAGTATTTGTAAAATATTTATGTAATAATTTTTTTTAATTTGGATTTGTGTTGCTTTTTTCTCCAACCTGTCACTTTTGTGGTATTTTTAAATTATATTACTTTTTGTTTGCAGTGACCAAAAATCAAACCAAGGACAGGAACCAATCGAATCAATCATTATTTTTATATATATAATGAATTTTCGAATTTTTCCCGAATTTCTAGGTCAGTAAGTACGAATTTCCAGGATGGCGCCCAAATTTTAAAATGACTGGTGCCACAGTAAAAATAAATAATAACTACACTCTAGTGGCTAAGAATTAGATTAATATGACGACAACACACTCTAGCAGACGAAAACAGGATGGCGGCCTCCAGAAGACTAAAACAAGATGACGGACATGACGACACACTAGCTGTAGATATATATATATACCTTGGCATTAGCGACGGTGATAGTTGCAATCACACAATCCCCTCCAGGTCGCGGACGAGAAGAAAGATATGTAAAAAAAAAATGTTTTATAGGGAGCAGCACTGTATTATTATCATCACGACGATTTAAAAAAATAATACATATGGTAGTTTTCCATTATGGCACGGAAAAGTACCATAGTGGAAAACTGCCATAACAACAAGGGACTGGGATCGAGGTGCCGGCGGTAGGCGGTCCTCCAGTTCGTGGCGACGCGGTCTGGGGCCAGTAGAGTCTCGCTCCGGGGCGGGCGGACTGCCGGGGCGTAAGCGAAGAGGTCGTTAGGTCCCGCGCGGACTGAATCCGATAACGGCCGCCGAGGGATCGAGCCCGCGGAGAGACGGATGACGGTTTGGGGAAGAGAAATTTGTCAGAGCGATTTGGCACCGATTCAATTAAAAAAAAAAAGAAACCCACGCGCGTCAGAAGTGAAACTTCACAAGAAATATAAGAACCTGTGCAAGTATTCAAGTGGGTAAGTATGTGCGTGAGCAAGTATGTGACCACTAGAGATCTGCAAAATTCGCGGATGCATTGACCTCTAGGATAGACTCCACAGTCCTTTAAATACTCGCGGAAATGACACCTGTTCATTGGCTACTGACGCGTGAGACGTCTCAACTAGGCTGTCCGTAATTCGGCACTTTCTTGGTTTAGTGTTTCCCATTGGCTCACAGTTCCCCAGATAAAATGTGGGCCAATCACAGTAGCGGTACGAAGGTATAGTTGTTTTGATGCTAGCCTAGCGCGAAATGAATCCGCGAATTTTGCATGACTCTAGTGACCACTTACGTACTTGCGAGTGCAAAAGAATGCATATATTTAAGTACCTGTATGTGTACAAGTAGGCAAGTGCTCAAATGTGTGAGTATGTCAAAATAAAAATTATGAACATCAAACGCCCCACTCCTCGGTCCCCTCCCTGTATCCGCGATCGAGCACTTCGTTCCTTATTGTTGAATTTTCGTTGTCCTCTGCGACACGATCTGATGATGTCATCGTCTCGAATTACCCTGCTGGCTGTTAGTAAGTTTGAATTTTGATTGATTGTAAGCTGCTTCTACAACTGACCTACAGACTGGTAGATACTAACCCTGGAATCATAAAAGAGCGACGGACGCGATGCGCTGAACGCGATATTATAGCACGATAAATATGCACAATTGTATTTTTAGTACCTCATTCCAATTTATTGGAATTAAAATGATCCTGCTTGAAAATTTCTCAAAAGAAATACTTTGGTCCAAAATCCCCGCTGAAACGTCTCACTTCAACATGGCGGCTACGTGACGTCACACGCCAAACAGCCCTACATCCTCTATCATCAGTCTCTCCTGACAGCCACGTATTACCTCCCTAAAACACGTGCAAAGTGCGTAAGTACAAAATAATATGCATAACCCACTTAAAGATTATTTTTAACTTAATATCAAAGCAAAAAAGAAAAAAAAGAAAATAAACGTTTGTTAGAAAGGAAGAGTGTTTGTTAGAGGTGTCCCATCAGTTCTACGAAGCACAACCCTTGGATTCACCAATGTTACCTCTTAAAAATTTGTGATCACTTTTGGCAATAAAAATAGCTATTTTGGAGGAACTGTTTGGTTTTGAAGTCATTTGGTACGCGCTACGCTACCTACCCCTCCCCGACCATACCAACAGTCTGCTAGGTAGCGAGTTCGTTAAACACAAAGTGTAATATTATTGGATCTTGAACGGTACAATCCTCAATATTTAGCGTAAATGTGTGAAGTAATTGTTAAGGGTTACGCGCCATTAGATAAAAATTTAAGCACAATTAATATACCAGTATATTTATATAAATAAGCGGAATACCATTGACAAATACTCATCACGGAAACTATAAGTCCTACGGACATTAAATTTGGCATGTATATATTTTTTTATACATAGGCATTCGGTACTACCGGATTGTACGAAAAATGAGCTCCCAAGGGAGATTGTGGGGGCGTTAAAGCTAAAAAGATTTCAAACCGATACTTAGAAGATTATACGATGAAGAAAACCCACGATAAATCACTGAAGAGAATGGTAAATCTACGTTCAGCTTACAGCAAATACTGCAAGAATTGCTGTGCTCTCCCGGAAGATATACAACTATGTGGCGACGATAATTACCAGTTCGAGAGGACCCATTATCGCTTAAGGAAGGAAGGAGGGTTGTTTGCTGGTGCCAACATCTTAGTTGCTGTTCTGCCCAGCTGATTACGACTTTGGACCTTCCCTTGGCTGACCATTGGATTTTGGATCCGCATCTCCCCAGGCGTAATACTAGCTGTCTTCAGGATGAGAGCTCATTATCACCTCGATTTAACTTAAGTAATGCAAATAAGAATGCAATAGTTTGCGGCATAATTTTTTTAAATTAATTAATTGTGTGCAAACATTTTGCATTAATCTCCTTGCGTCAAACTATGTTAACTCTAACGGTTTATGCTTAAATAATTGAATTATTTCATAATTTTTTTTGGTTTAACCAAGATTATTTTCATTAGTACGGTTGCTATTGAAGTCATTCATTATTTTAATTTAATGACATTTTAGATTTTCCTAGTTAATGGAATTCTCACTCGATACTATGGTATAATAACGAAATAGTTGGATGTAACTAAGTTACCAGACGTGGAATCAAATAAATTTCTGAGTTACGACATTGCTGCTAATGTAAGACTGACTCAAGGCAACGATAGGTTTCCACCCCTCCACCCCTCTCCTGGCTTGTCGCGGGAGGGAAGGTAGTCCGCGCACACAGCAAAGTCCGAGAAAGGCTCTTTTGTTTATTGCAGCATTGTATGCTTCATGGGCACGACATGATCAAAACTTTAGTGCGTGATTGCAAAACGAGCGGACAACAATACGTAATTATGAAAGATGGCTTCAGTGAAGAATAAAACAATTGCACTATTAGCTGTGTTTACTGTAACGTTTTTAAGTTCCAACAAAAAATATCTGTGTTAGTAATTTCTCTCAAATATGGCAGTGTTCTCGATAGTGATGTCAGTGGCAACTATTTTCAAATGTCAAGAGATGCAATGCAACACATGTTGTTTGTTTACGAATACAGACAACAACATGAAATTGTTAATAAACGTCTTGTTGACAGAACAATCTAATAAACTTTGCATATCACCCAAATCTACGCGCAACAATATATGCATTAGCATCGCCACAACATTGTCTGACGCACATGCTAGTCATTTGGACGTTTGCTGGTGATCAGTGGCATGCATCCAATCAACGAGATAGATTATTTGTCGACAGGGCGAAGCATAGACTATTGATTTCATGTAGACTCACGTAAAAAAATTGGTTGTCTGTAAAGTCGGTTTACGGACGATAGTTTAACGTGACCACTTCATAACAAAACATTGATGAAATGATTGCATACTTTTATAAATAAAATTTAATCATTTTTATTTTAATAATAAAAGAATAAATACATTTGAAATTATACTAGTAATCAGATTTTTAAAATGCAATAATAATTAACCTTTATTGCCGAAATTGTTGTTGTAATAAGCAATGAACACCACATTAACTTTTCACTTCACTTCATAAACAGTCGACGAAACAGTTCACGTGTAGATGACTTGTAATTAATTTTAAAAACTGGCGTTTAGCTATAAAGTTTAAATATAATTAAGAACAAGTTTTCATATAAATAAACTATAATCAAATATCTATCATCAATTATATGAATCACCATAATTTTTAGTCAATTATAACATAACCTATTATTACTGCACTCGCCGACAGATGCTACTTTTTTTTAATAATAATAAAAGAGTAAGTACTTGAAATTATACTAGTAATCAGATTTTTAAAATGCAATAATAATTAACCTTTATTGCCGAAATTGTTGTTGTAATAAGCAATGAACACCACATTAACTTTTCACTTCACTTCATAAACAGTCGACGAAACAGTTCACGTGTAGATGACTTGTAATTAATTTTAAAAACTGGCGTTTAGCTATAAAGTTTAAATATAATTAAGAACAAGTTTTCATATAAATAAACTATAATCAAATATCTATCATCAATTATATGAATCACCATAATTTTTAGTCAATTATAACATAACCTATTATTACTGCACTCGCCGACAGATGCTACTTTTTTTTAATAATAATAAAAGAGTAAGTACTTGAAATTATACTAGTAATCAGATTTTTAAAATGCAAGAATAATTAATCTTTATTGCCGAAATTGTTGTTGTAATAAGCAATGAAAACCACATTAACTTGTCACTTCACTTTTTAAACAATCTACGAAACAGTTCACGTGTAGATGTAAGTTGTGTGCTGCCGCTGTCTTTCTTCTCCTCGGACGCATAGGCCAATCGAGTGGAAGAGAGATAGATGCAGCGCAAGCGTACAATGAGCGTAATGGGACACAACGTAACGGAACAATGTGCATAACGGAACACATTTTCGTACGTGCAGCCGGCGTTCATCGATTTATTAGACGTTGTCACGTCAAAAAATCAAGGTTTGATAGTGCAAGCGAAAGCACGGTACCTCCGCGACCAATCCAGTGAGACCAGTTGTGTCTGCCAAGTGATCGTGTGTATTCCTTGCAAAATGTGCGATTTTTGCAAATTGAGTAATTTCGTGAATGCGACGGAAGTAAAGGAACGGAAATGTGAAACAGACGGTGCTGCTGTCTACAGCGGATGGCGCGAACCAAGCTCTGAAGGTCAAAGGGAAACTTTATATCATTAACGTTTTAATGAATTTCAACAATATCGGCAGTATTTTAACAAAACTCCTTGTCTAAAAATCAGGTCCAAAGCCGGGTTTCAGTATTCTCTGCAAATATTTTTCGCTTTTATCTGACCCGTTTCATTATAACATTTCGCTCTGTAAATCGAATGATTCGATAATAATCGACGTAACTGCTCCGGTAACGAATTCTAGCGGCGGGTGCGGAAACTACGTGTGATTCACGTCAAGAAATGCAGTTGAAAACACAATTTTGTACAATTATCACGCTTGGCATTATTTTAAAGAAATCTACGTTACATTTAGTCAAGTTTTCACAGGTGTAAAATCTCTGTTTTAAGAAACATAATCCTCGTTTTGTTGCACAAATTCAAGTGGGTTTTCGAAATGCCTTAAAAATTATTTGCTTGAAAATTGATTTTTATTAGCACATTACCCTCTTTAGGAACAATTTCGCAAATATGTTTACATATTACTTTCTGCCTGGCGTGGTCGGTGTGCTTCGAAATCATTCTGTACATAATACAACTATTTTTGATTCTTGGTGTAAAACATTCAATGTGCCTACTCGAGAAGAGTACCATAATTATTTTAGGAAATACGTTTTTACGACAACAACGGGGGCGAACCAGTAGGCCGAAAATCACTAGGCCGATATGCACTAGACCAAAATGCATTAAACCGAATGGCACTAGACCGAGCAGACTCTTGAAAGAAATACACTAAACAGAAAGGCACTAGACCAAAAGGCACTAGAACGAAAGGCACTAGACCAAAAGGCACCAGGCCGATATGCACTAGACCGAAAGGCATTAAACCGAATGGCACTAGACCAAGCAGACACTTGAAAGAAATACACTAAACAGAAAGGCACTAGACCAAAATGCACTAGAACGAAAGGCACTAGACCAAAAGGCACCAGGCCGATATGCACTAGACCGAAAGGCATTAAACCGAATGGCACTAGACCGAGCAGACACTTGAAAGAAATACACTAAACAGAAAGGCACTAGACCAAAAGGCACTAGAACGAAAGGCACTAGACCAAAAGGCACCAGGCCGATATGCACTAGACCGAAAGGCATTAAACCGAATGGCACTAGACCAAGCAGACACTTGAAAGAAATACACTAAACAGAAAGGCAGTAGACCAAAAGGCACTAGAACGAAAGGCACTAGACCAAAAGGCACCAGGCCGATATGCAATAGACCGAAAGGCATTAAACCGAATGGCACTAGACCAAGCAGACACTTGAAAGAAATACACTAAACAGAAAGGCACTAGACCAAAAGGCACTAGAACGAAAGGCACTAGACCGGAAGTCATTTAGCCAAAAGGTCTAGACCGAAATGCCCTAGACCAGCGGTTCCCAAACGGTGGGTCGCGACCCACTAGTGGGTCGCGACTCGATCCTAAAACTATCAGATACCATCGAATAAACTATCAGAAAAGATAAGAAAAATCGAAACCAATCTAACTGTGTGCAAACACATATATATTTTTAGATACTTAAATAACTGTTTTGCTACAAAGTGCTTATATTTTGTAAACCATTTTCAAACAAGAACACAAATTGCTTATCAATAATCAATCGGTATCTTAAAAAAAAATATATATGTAATATTTGATGTTAAATTATATATACATGAGGAAGGGATACTATACAAATAATGTTTTTTCCTTCACCATGGACCGATAGACCGTGGAGGTATTCCTATAAGGAAAGGTGGGTCACCAGTTTAAAAAATGTTTGGGAACCACTGCACCGGACGGAAAGGATATACAGACCTGAAAGCACCAGACCGAAAGTCAATAAACTGAAAGTATTTTCCTTCGAAATATCGGGTCAAATGACTTTCGGTCTAGCGCCTTTCAGTCTAGTGCCTTTCAGTCTAGTGCCTGCTACCCACGACCACCACCAGGCGCGCTCTGAACGAAGGCAGCTCGGAGCGAAGAGACGACGCCCTGCCTGACTGATGGCTCGAGAAAGCCGTCAACCATGCAAGGCACGAGAATAAAGAGACCCTATTCCCCCACCCCCCACCCCCTCCTTTCCAAAAAAACCCGCCCAAGATCGATGGAAAACCGATGCGCTGACGCGAAGGGGCAACAAATTAGATAATTTTCCCTGGCGAGAACAGCGCGACGCGACATTAGCGAGCAGCTTCCATTTGCCGTAGACCGTTAGCGCAGACTTTTCTCCTTATTGCGAGCGTCCTTGTGCCGTTAGAGAAAAAAAAATGAGCGAGAAAACGGTACAGCTGTTGTTAATGACATTCCTCGGCCATGCTTCAAATGTCTTGCTCGCCGGCAGTGTTACTTCCATGTCATTCACAACATTTGAACACCACTGAAATGCAAAATAATATATGTAATAAATCTTGGTAACATTCGTAAACGTGTATACAGAATATTTTTTATTTGTCTTTGACAAATTTCCTGCATTTACACTGTAAGGCTATGAAGGGGAAAAGATGATCCCATAGCCATGTTTATATATTTTTTTTAATTTTTCTCTTTATTACTATTAGTTCATGGCTATTTCTGTAAAATTAACACTACAAATCTCTTCTTTTTTATTGTTCTGTCAAAAATATTTTTAAATTATTTTTACTACGTGTGATATTATTGCTGTAAATATTCGTGCAAATAATAAAAATTACGAAAAGCATCGCGCTTATTTTATATAACACCTAGTAAATATTTGTAGAAAATATTTCTGACAGAAAAAAAAAACAAATGCAAGAGATGTATAGTATTAAATCGACATAAATAACCCTTAACTACACTGTTACAAATTACGGGAAATTGATGGTCTTTTGAACGAAGAATTTAACTCTAAATAAACGAAGACTTCTTCATAACTTCAATAATCGAATCATCGAAGAAACTACGCCGTAATTTGTCTTCCCCGTTGTATATTTCGTTCCACACAAAGGCAAATACACGAGTGGACAAAAGAGTGTTCTTGCTGTAGACTGAACAAGTTGTTATTATATATATATTTTTAAATATATCAAGTAGTTCTCTTAAATTGATGTTTAAAGTGGGTGAATCACTCAGTATCCGTAAATTCACAAATAAGCCTGAGTAATTTGTTACCAGCTTTCTTCGTGACTTAAAGGTGAAAATTTTTAACAGTATACGTGATATGCCACGCATTCACGATATGGATATTTTTAGTATGTGACACTATGGTGGCTGCGCTCAGTGAAGCGTCGTTCTCACGTGGCGAGGGTCGCTGGTTCGACTCCAACACCCCGAAAAGGTTCGGAGCCCTCTACAATCATTGCCGACCTGTTGCAGTCAGCCGCCGTCAGACTGCGTGACCTAAGACCTAGTCATGTCCTTTGCCCGCTACTTTTTGACTCTCTCGACTGTTGTTAGGAAAACACGCACATTAATGGATTTAAGACCTGGTAGAGAGAGAGAGAGAGAGAGAGAGAGAGAGAGAGAGAGAGAGAGAGAGAGAAAACAAGAAGGAAAATGTGTTGATGTAAAAAGTGGATGAATTAGAGTAGAGGTAGGTGGGTTGTTACAGCAATTTTCGGTATCAGTTCCAACCAGTTACTGATACAGTAATGTGGTGGTTACAAGTAGCTGATACTTCTGTATCAGCTAAGCAGTAGCGGTCCCAGGAAGCAACAAAGTATCAGCATTCTCGTTACAGGTTACACATCCCCCGTCCCGTCATCACAAGCGTAAAAAGGTATAAGTTTTCTCTTTCCACGTTCTTCGTAAAAAGGTATCAGTTTTCTCATTCTACATTCTTCGTAGTCGAAAAAAAGTATCGGTGTTCTCTTTCCACGCCTTTCGTAATCGGAGTCTTCAATATTTGCAAGGAGCACGCACTGCGCACTGAGCGTACTTTGATGAGAAGCCTAAGATTTACATCAAGCTCTGTCCCGGCCCGAACACGCCCGAATATTCACCTTCGGCCAACTTCGGGATTTGTTTTATTTTTGCGCAGGAAAAATGAATTCAAATATTAAAAGTGGTCGGTTAGGTTAGCTACATTAAAACACTTTAGAACACTATGGAGGGTTAGTTAGGTTAGTATAGCTACATTGAAATAAACAGAGAAATATAAATATATATAAATAAACCCGAGGTTGGCCGAAGGTGAATATTCGGGCTTGTTCGGGCAGGGACAGAACTTGATGTACAATTTAGGCTTCACCTCCCCTACATTCTTTCCCTTCTTTATCCCTTATTCGTCGTGCCGCTCCCTCCCCTTTCACAAGCTCCGCCCAAGTGACCGCCATCTGCGATCGGGTTCTGCGCACATTGGCCGTGGTGTTGTTCCAGGTGAATTCTAAACTGATACTAAAATACTTGATACTTGAATAGTGTACTCGTTTGCAGTACTTGATACAGGCGTGTATCAGTACAAAGTAGCAGATTGATACTCTGCAACCCACCTCTAAATTAGAGTGAGTTAGATGGAGTGAATAAATACCATGAAAGTAAACCCGAAAATATTTTTTTCCCCTTTTGGAATTCATACAAAAACCCAAAATTTAAGATATATTTTATTTTAATAAAAAAAATTGATCAAATGTTAAAAATTGTTTGGTTTCGTGTTTGCTCTACCACAAAGGCTAATGGGACGAAATACTAAATATATTGTGCTTAATTTTAAGCATTTTATTAGCAAACTAATGTAAATTTTGTACGTATTTCTGACGTTTAATGCGGTGCTATATATGAAGTTGCTCATTTATATAACTATAACAATCTATTTTCTTTTGAAGGATGGTTTTGGTTGTGGTTAAGGGGGGGGGGGGAGGGAAGAGTATCATCAGTCGAAGCTCTTATTGGAAAACATTGGTATAGAAATGAGAGGGAAGTGTGTTGAGTTCTATACCAACGCCCAGACATTCTATGACAATCTATGAGCATTGATCAGTTAGGTACCCAAGTAATTTGAAGCTGACTAAAATCTCGGAGATCCCGTGGCCATAGGAAACGGCGCATAACCGCGCGACGTAAAATCCCGTATCATCAAACAAACTCGCCAACTGCCAGTAAAATGTGCCGAGATCGTATATGATTTAATGAAGTTTGTTTTGCACATGACACGCAATTGCAGTTATGCACTGTTTGTCATGGAAAAATTCTGAAAATAAAATAAATAAATAAAAATATGAAGATAAAAAATTAACTGAAAAAAAAAGACGGAATCAGTTGATGTCAGACAAACGGAACCAACAATGAAACTAAACAAGTATTATGGATAGAGACCGGAAAAATTCGCGGAATCATTCGGCGATAGGCTAGAAGTCAAATACATATACCTTTTAAATGATTTTGCTATTGGCTTACTGTTCATCTTAGTGAATCTCAACCAATTATAAACCCTCAACCAAAGAAGGATCGAATCACAGACAAACCAGCTGAGACGACTCACGAGTCAGCAGCCAATGAACTGGCGTTATTTGCCCAAGTGTACAGGGGAATGTGCAGTCTATCCTGAAGGCTATTAAAACCGCGAATTTTTCTGGTCCCTAATTATGGACAACATAAAGACGACAGCACGGAAAATAAAATGTTCAACCTCTAAATATCAGACAGCTGTCTGTGTTCAAACAGAACTACTCGTACGCCCTCCTCGCGAATGTCAAGTGCTTTTCGTAAAGAGATCACACTTGGATATCTTGGGCAGTTTTTAAATCACGTGGTTTCGCCTGAATCCCTGCACATCATGTGTGTGACCGGGTATGAGGGGAGTTGCCTTTATCGTCTCTTGACACCAGAGTCACTCAGCGGCGAAAGACAGGTTTGCAGGTGTGAGAGAATATTTACAGTTTTGAGACCCGACGAAGGTTGGAGGGCCGTATGGTATATCGACGAATCAAAACGCCTCCGCCGGGTGAGCTGTGTGCAAAAATCACTCGCGTGGTGTCGTGATACCGTATTCCAGACGACCAGGGTTGGAGCTCAAGTCCGGCCTGATCGATCTCGGTCGGATTTCCGAAAAGGTTTTCCCCGAAAAACTCTCCATCCAGAAGCCTGGGACAGTCACTTCACCGAGGCCCTGGTCCGTGTCTCCCGCGACCTGGCTGATGGTGACATAAATGAATGAATTCCACGGAGCCCCTCTTAGCCTAATGGCCCTACCGGGGTGTTATCGTCATAATATTAAAATATCTGTATTATTAATTTACTAATGAAACCATAATATCTGCCCTTATAAAAGTCAAAGAATTTTTTTTGTGTAAATACAAAATATTATATTTATTGCGTCGGCTTGGAAATCCCCTCAGGTCCGATCTGGGTGGGTGTCCGAAGGACAATCCATCCAGATCGGAAGGCGGTATTTGGCCCGATCATCTTGGAAACCAGACGGTCGGTTTCCACGGGGAACAACTGGGAGGCTACCGCCTGGTGACCAGCCCCTCAAAAAGTGACAGTGGTTGATATTATAGTAATTATCAGCCACTGTCACAGTTACATCAACATTATTGGTCTAGCTGATCTTCTTAAAAGTTTGAGCTTATTAAATCTTATTATCCTTAACCTTAACATAATATAAAATTTGATTACACTGACAATACACGACAAGCACATCAAAACTTTAAAATATCCATTAAAATCTTTTAACATATATTAAAATGTAAATTAATATGTGTTTGGCAAGGCTGGTGGTGACAGGTTTGAACCCGAACAAACAAGGTACTCACATGTTGAGGCAGGACGCTGGACCGTTGAGAGGATTCTGGTTCTCGGTCTCCTTCAGCCTCATCGCTTGGTCCTGCAACAAGACCACAAGCACAGCGCTGCGGTGACAACTGAAATTCCTCGCATCCTCACAAACAGTGCACTGGTCGTAAATCCTACGAACTAATTATTGGCCGTAGGCTTTTCGTATTAACCAAACTAAATAAACTGACTTAGGTATTTTTTCATGTCAAAAGAAACTAAACGTTTGGTAATATGACTCTACAAATATTTTATTTTGGTTAATTATTTTAAACAGGTTTTGGAAAAAAACATGTACTTTATAATGTTTTTTTTTACCTATTTTACTACTGGTTTATTTATAATTATTAGAAGCTAATCTTTAAATCTACTCATTGTTTTCGACTAGATTCTAATATTAAATGTATTGTATTCTTGTTTGAAATTCTTCCGATATTCTCTGTAAAATACTCTGATAACGATGTTGCGGCAAGTCGGGAGAAAAGAAAAGAAAAGAAAAAAATAATGAAGCAGTTTTGTTGTTGCAGAACTTGGACGCGGACACGAGCCGGTGTTGTCGCGGCTCGCCTCGCTGGACGCAGGGCGGGCTGTGCCCTGGGGGAAGGAAGCCTTCTTTTCCCAGACGAGAGAGCCAAAACCCGAAGTTCCCCGAAGTTCATGCTTTTTTCCCCGTATCTTTAATGTAGCTATCCTAACCAAATAAACCGTCCACAAAGTTTTAAAGTATTTATAATGTAGCTAACCTAACCTAATAGTCCATTAGTATCCTTTTATAAACACCGCCATATTTATTTACAATGAACAAAAAAAAAAAATACCGAAGATGCACGATCGGGAGTTTCGCTCTCTCGTCTGTGAAAAGAAGGTTTCCCCTGACGAACCCCCGAGTGGAGATGCTACCAGCCGTTTCAGTCCTCTGAGGGCTCATCCCACCCCCTCTCCTCGACCGCCAGCCAATCACGGCGCTCCGCTACTTTCCCTGCCCCCCCTTCTGCCCCTGGCGCCGCCCTTCTCCGTTGCCAAGACCGCTAGTTTACGTCTCTTACATGGAAATGTGTAAATCAACACGTTACATCAGTAAAATATAATAGATAATATAAACAATAATAATTATTTTTATTACACAACAAGTTTTTGGCACTTTAAGTCTCATTAGAATAAGTCAAGGTTTAAATTAATTTTTCTGACATTTGGTTAAAATGAACTTTCGTTCTTTTTTATTTCAACTTACAGAACTATATTACCTTCAATAGGCGTTGTTCTGCGACCACGCCACATTTTGATCACCCCTTGCCGTTTAAGTTTGGTAGTTTCAACAATTGTTGTTTTAGACAAAAATTTTCGATAATGTCTGGAAGGTTTATAATTACTTTGAACAGGTGTTTGAAACTGTGCCCATTAATATAGTCCCCCCCCCCCCTTCAAGTCTTATTTTTCCCCATCCCTTGACCTAATGTTGTTATAAAATGACTTTGAAATATAAAATTAGTGGAATACTCTTATAAGGTACATTAACTTAAAACAGACGTATAATTTACTGTAATAAGGTAATTATATGTTACTTAATTTTTTTTAATACTTCCGTCTTTATACCTCTTTAGTACAAACTTGTCCATTAACGAACTCGACCGAGATTTCCCATCACAATACTTTATATATCAGTCTGGAAGTAATTTCTGCAAAACTACGCAGTTATCGTGCCCATAAAAAATATATTTTTTTAATTATCACATCATGTAATAAAAACGTTATCATCAATCGTGAAATAGTTATTGATTGCCATAGAATAAATAAATTAGATATGTACGTGTTACATGTAGTATTGGTAGAAATGGGAGCTCACCTTATATTGAATGCACTTGGTTGTGAAAACATGTCGTATTTTTATATCTCCGGCTACCGTTATCGTAGCAATATAAAAAATACTCCAGATTTTAATTCTAACCATAAGCTTTTAAAAACATAAGGTTTCATAGAAGTTGGTTCAGTAGTTTTTGGTGATACTCAAACAAACAACCAGACAAAAATTCAATAAAAACAGAGTAATTAAATAAAAAATAATTCAATAATAATAAGTTTTAATTCAAATTAATTAAATTTAATAATAAGAAAGTTATCTATATAATGATACCAAATTTATATGCATTTACCTCGTATATTTTACTAAAAAGGGATAAAAACATTTGATTTATTATTGTATTAATATTCATGAGGTTTTTTTTATTACAGTGTTTCAGATTTTCGGTAAATCACATAGTAGTAAGAATAGTAAGTTAGTTAATGACTTTAAAATGTGTAATAATGTGCCAAATTGAAAATTTATTCCAGAATATCTTAAATGAAACACATCAAAAAAGTTTTATGCTTAACATTTCAGAAGTGTAATGATTGTTAAAATATCGGTGCAGTTAATTTTTATTTCGCTATGCCATTATTCACACTTTGTTCATAATAATTTCTTCATCCATGCCATTGCAAGGTCCTTTCAATTTATGAATATCTGAAATAAGGCTGTATAGGTATTTTTTGGTTGTATAACGAATTGAAACATATATTTAAGTTGATCAATTCTAATAAGCAACGAAATGTTGTCGCACCCTCTAATAGAAATTTTAAATACCAAGATATAAAACGTAGCAAGTGGTTTACTTAAAAATTTCACAAATGCACTTTGAACGCACCTAAAGCAGTAATATATATATATATATATATATATATATATATATAAATATATATATTCTTTGGTATTTGACCACATGTATATAAATCTGGAAATTCTAGTAGTTTTCTGTTATCAAGATGAACTCCACACAAGATTACACGTTATTTGATTTGTTTACATATCGATTCATTTCGACCGTGCCATATCTCGAGTGTACCTAAAATTAAAATTATGCGTCACGAGCCTACCACCTAGTAATGACGTCGAGAGAATTAATTTCTCTCCCTGCCACTAATGACATCTGCTAACCTGAAAGGTTAATTACTTTGCTCTAAGCTTGAAACTGAATTTTTTAACGCACAAAATGAATGATATTAAATGTACAAAATTGTCCATAGTAAAATAATATGAATGCTAAACAGTTACTAAATACGAACTAGGATATAATTTTTTTGTTGGATTATTTTGGGGGTCTGTAATCGTACATATCATTATCATAATGAAATTTCTCAAAAACTTACTAATCAAATACGATACTGCACCGTTGAACGAAGACTGTTTGAGAGGGCGGACTAGGGCATTATCTTTTTTTTACATTGTTTTTAGTAAATTCCTATGTTCACTTTTGGGCAAAATGCACTTTTAACCATGAACATCACTTGACGTTTTTTCTAACGAAATACAACACCAAGATCTACGATATGTCCTAAATTCACATATTTGGGGCAGAAAATAGTTGAGTAAATAAATGAGGTACTCTTTAAAATTCTATTAACTCCTGTCATGAAAATAACGTTTTTTTTTGTGACTTTGTGTCTTATGCCTCCGAGGTACAGACATATTTTAAACAATTAATATATATTTTTTATTAGTAATATGTAAAATAACATACGCGTCGACGACGCCTCCTTGAACCTTCACCTTAAACCCTACCCGGATGTACGTCGACCTTGCGGCGTGGGCGACGGATGCCGGTGGTTCAAGAGGTAGAAGGGGGGAAAAGAGGTTGGTGCGGTGGCGAAAGGACTCGCGGTCGATCGATATATCGACTTGCGGTCGTGAACACGCGGCGAGCGGCATTTCCTCCCCCCCCCCCCCCCACAACCCTTCCACGCACCGACACCCACTGCCCTGGAAACCCTTCCAATTCTCTCAACCACCGAAGCTGCACACACCATGGAGGAAAGAAGTTACGTAGTTGGTGCGTGAGTTTTTTTTTAACCATTTTAATAATTTTAGTCAAAATGAGAACGACCCACTTTTGAAGTTATAATTCTTTAGGCGCATTATATATATATAAGTATATAAATTTATGAGTTCCATATTTACGATGCACGCGCACCATTCAACGAAATTTTCAAACGATGAAAATAAGGCTACATACAAAAAAAAATAGGCCAAAGGTCAAATGTTTAAAGTAAATACAAATATAATCATATTGAAATATTTTTATTAATTTTAAATTTTTCCTGTTTTTTCGCATGAAAATTATTGATTTTTAATATGGCGGAAAAATTAAAAAAATGGCGGAGTTTTTATGCTAAAATTTTATTATATGTATAATGGATTTCTAGTTAAAAATTATAGAATTTCAAGATGGTGGCCGTAACGAAAAGAGTAACAGTGACGTCATACATATCCAATATGGCGGGCTTACCAAAAATTGCAATCCAAGATAGGTATCAGAATGTACTATAATCCATAATGGCGGAAAAATAAAATGTCGGAAATTTTTATAATTCAAGACAGCGGCAGAGTTCAAGGTCAAGATCATCCAAGATGGCCGCCATGACGTTCGAATTCAATATGGTGACAATAAAGACAAGTAAGACGGTGACATCATCATTCAAGATGGTCGCCGCGACATCACCTATCCAAGATGGTGGACCTGCAATAAATCCTCGATCCAGACCCAGTGCTCGGAGCCCCATTTATATATTACTTTCTTTAAAATTATTTATAATACATATGAATTTAAAAAAATTAAAAACTTCAAACTCTTGTACCAACAACAATGTTTACAATGCTTGGTACAGTTCATGCAGCCAGAATCGCTGATAAACACTTGACTCGCGGATTAACGACGACCTTCCTGTTTTGACTTACTACAATATTTGGTTATTACTCGCTGATGTGTTACTATTTTGGTTTACCAATGCTCACTTCATGATGCCATTTTTACGATTCTCTACAACGAGTTCCTTACAAGTTAACAAAAACACGACTGGTTTTTAACATCTATGAAGCTACAGTTTGGTTTGCCAAACAATTTCTAAGCTGAATGACTTCAAGGTCAGAACATACACCCAATCCACGGTCTAATTCACCTAGGCACGGGGATCTGTGTGTTAGTGAAGCGGAATGATATGGGTGACTCCCACATGTTCATTTTTTGCAGTATCACCTCTAAGCTCAAAGCTCAACTCTGGCTCTCATTTTGTATAATTGCACATAAAATGAAATAAAAAGATTAAAAAGTAATGCATTGATTGCATCACAAAGCAGAAGTTCAAAGTTTATTTTTCAAATGTTAATTTTTTTTAATTTTTTAAGTTATTCTATATTTACCTATATAAAATTTTCACATAAGTGGAATATATATATTTTGTTTAGAAATTGGAAGAATTTCTATTAATGCGAAGTTTGTGAAATTTACATTTTTTTCTTCCTTAACGTATCTAAAACAAAGTGTATTTTGCAGGAGTGTTCTGGGTTAGGGAGGGATCTGGGTTCGTCTCATATTGAAGCCTATACGCCTGGTCATGTTGGGATTTTCCATGCATGGAGAGGGTCACATGGATCATGTGCAATTGCAGCCATGACTAGGGACCGGAAAAATTCGCGGGTTCAATGACCGCTAGGATGAACTCCACAGCTCTTTGCATACTCGGCCAAATGTCATCCACTCATTGGCTTCTGTCGTGTGAGACGTCCCAATGTAGTAGCCTGTGATTCATTACAGATTTGGTTGAGTGTTTCTTATTGGCCCAGAGTCCTGAAGATGAGTTGTGAGCCAATGGCAGAAGCAGCATTGGTGTATAACTGTTTGATTTTAGCATATCGCGAGTTGAATCCGCGATTTTATCAGGTCTCTAGCCATGACTAACTCCCCTATCTTAAGTCTAGATGAAAACTATGTTAAGTCGGACGCCGATCAGAATACAGAAGATATTGATGAAGAGTTGGTCGGGGAAAAAAGATTGGGGGCACTTGTACGCTAAGTCCTCTCTCGTATTTCAATACGCATCTATTTCTAACCAGGGACGCGAACGCCCCTGGTGGTGGGTGGCTGAACCAACCACACACCCGGCTTCCAGCAGCACCTAACAACTGAAGACGGAAGAGAAAGAAGAGAAGAAGCGAACCAGACACTTGAACAGCACATGTAACACTGTGCAACAGAGAACCGCCTCCTCGGTTCGGAGTTCGTTTCTGTCCATTATTTTGGCAAGAGCGTACATTGCTTGGAATATTATTAAGATAATAGCATAATCTATAATTTTTTATTTGGTTTTTGGTTTTTTTGACGTGACAACGTCTAATAAATCGATGAACGCCGGCTGCACGCACGAAAAAGCGTCCCGTTACGCTCATTGCACGCTTGCGCCGCATCTATCTCTCTTCCACTCGATTGGAACAACCATCGATTTGACTTTTTCGAGGCACATTAAATTTGAAACACTCCCATTCGTTTCCTACTTTTCCTATCACCGTCCTATCCTTAACAGAATAACACAGATTGGAAGAAGTTAAATAGCAAACATGTATAAAAGTTATAGTTAAAATAATCTCTTCGTTAAATTAATAAACATATTTGAATTAATGAGTGCAAATAAAAGTAAATTTATCAATTAAATTGTATATTTCATTTCACTCCTTCTTTGTATCCATACAAAATAGTGATAATTCAATAAAAATGATTCAATTTTATTCATAAAAGTATGTAATCATTATTTCATCAATTTTTTGTTATGACGTTGTCACGTTAAACTATAGTCCGTAAACCGACTTTACAGACAACCAATTTTTTTTTTTTTTAAATGTACGGAACATGCCGAGCACAGCCGACTCTGGAGCCGAACTGGGAGATGACTCCGTGCCAGCGGACACACATGAACCCGAGATGGGAATAAGCGGGGGGGTAGGGTTGGTGAAACCGTTCTCTACTGCGCATTACGTCACAGCGGCTGCTTACGGGTGTGCCACGTTGACGTCGGCCCGGGGTGTGCAGGGTGGGGGGGGGGTGGTTAAGAGAGAGGGGATGAACATGCCGCACTGTTTCACCACCCCCCTTCCACCCTCCAAATTCTCGCAGGAAACCCCTTTCAGCCATGCCGTCGCAGATAAGGGTCGAGTACCCGGCCGTTGACAAGTATCGACCTGCTGAGGCGGCCAGTTTTTTTCTATCTCTGTCTCTCTCTCTCTCACCTGCGGGAATTGGTCCACTGGGCTACTCAGTCCTTTCCCCTCCGCTCATCACCCCTACACACCCACAAGCTTCTATAATCGGCCATCGTGAGATATAGCACGTACGCCCACATGCCATAGCGCTGAAATGGACACCCTCGCAATTTACCCTCCATAACCCCTCTCTCTACCCAACCCTCCGGGCTAACACATCACCATCAAGAGCTTCATAAATACACGTTGGATAATATTTTTACTGGACTTCTGGCCAGAAATGAGGAGCAAGGCAGTGTTCGTCAAACCTCTCGTAAAGATAAGGTGGCCAGTCGCGCTCGCCTCGGCCACCTACACATCGGCCACCTAACCGACCTTGTTCGCTAGGCGTACACGCTATCTGTCTCCCTCTGGTCTCTCACAATTTCTAAATCAGTCCACGGAGGATATTTATTATTTCTTTTTCACACGAACCTGCTCTACGAAACTGGTAAAAAAAGAGGAAGGCTCTGGATAATCTTCAGCACTGGAGAAACATTCTGTTTTACAGCCAGAAATTTACATTTTGCTAACAAGGTAAAAAATGATGACTCAACTCAAGAAAATCTCTAAATAAAAATCCAATCAAGGGTAACCAGTTCTCTAAAGAAATACATATAATTTTTTTTTTGTAATATATACCGATTTATCTGCTGATAGCCTTAAAACGCTTATATTTAGTATAGTCGTGAACGTGTTTTTGGCTTATTACCGATGAAAGTAACTAACAATTCCTTTATTTTGTGTCCATGCACGTCTCTTATTTAAATTTTTTTATGTTGCGACACAGAACCAATAAATGCATCCCAATAATAAAATTTATATAATAATGATTCAGCTTTATATATCCTATTCTTATTGCTCTTTCCCATGTTTTTTTTTATTTTCCGTGTTTCTGCAGTTAAAAAGAAAGAGAAACCCATTTGTTTTGTTACGTCTGCAAAAGTGTGATCCCCCCCCCCCCCCCCTTGTGCAATGTATCTAATTTATTCCTTACAAATATTATTACTTATTTTCATTATTTACATCACTTGCACTAAAGCAACTTTATTTCACAGGAAATATTACCGAAAAAAAAGGTATTGTGTGTAAATGCTTATTGTCTACCTTATGTCCGGTTTACTTTAAACGGTATATTATTAGAAAAAAAAAATATTTTCTTAAATGCCCGATATATGAAAATATGCAATTCATCTACTTGAAAGGTTAAATAAGACAATAGTCAAAATTTAGGAATTCAAAACAAAACAAAAAATAGAAAATGTACAGAATTTTATATTAGAGAAGTCTCATTAACTGCTAATTGTTCATACTAAAAGAGAAATTAAGTTTTAAATTAAAAAGCAAAATAAAATTGGAGGCTTTTCAACGAAAAATGCACCTCATACTAAACAAAGAATTATTTCCAGTTACAGAGAACTTGATCTTCATAGAAACTAAACTACTCCAAGATAAACTATTCCCAGTTCTTCTTTCCGTCATAAAAACGATAAACATGCACTCGGCAAGAAGAACAGTGTATTTGTTGTTGACTTAACAAGTTTGTTAATACTCTATGATGATTATAGCAATTTACAAGGATATTAAAATAAAAAAAATGTTAGCGAGTCTTTCAACACTCACCAGAGACGTGTAACATGTTACCTAGGTAACTAGCAAATACATGTGTTCTCATATTGCAAATACACTTATATAAGACGAAACTAGCACACTGAATTCAACGCAGAATTCTTTAAAATAATGACGAGAGTGACAAATATACGCAAATTCAGCTACATTTCTTGAAGCGAATCACACGTAGTTTCTGCGACCGCCGCTAGAATTCGTTGCCGGAGCAGCTACGGCGACTATAGAATCATTCCACTTGCATACCGAAATTTTAAACAATTATCATAAACGGCTACGATAAAAGCGAAAAAGACTTGAAAAAAAAAACGAAATACTAGCTTTTGACAGGATTTATGAAAGTGAATTTTAATTAAACTATAAATTTTCCTTTAGCTTTGTGAACATTGGTTTTGTGCCATCCACCACAGATCGCAGAACCGTGGTTACACATTTCCGTTTCGTTCAAGAAATTACTCCCACCTAATGCCGTGTACAGAGAACTATGATGTTACACATAAAAAAAAAAAATGAACATTCCTGTATAATCTTCGATCTTTTTTCGTTCTTTTTTTGTTTGTTCAAGATGAAACTTACTAAAAGTGTGCTCAAGTACAAGCTCAGACTTTGTTTGTATCACGCTTCTGTGTCTGAACAAAGAAAAAAGTGTCGCCTCTCGCGTGAAACAAACGGGATTCCTGAGGGAGTCTGGCGCAATTTACTGCGCCACTGTAATGGTTGCTTCGAGTAGGATGTTGTATCTCAGCGGCTCCCGTCGCGCGAAAAACCAGCGCGTGTTTCAACACTAAGAACTTAACTCAGCGGAACCTTTGCTAGACGGTAATGCAACGCCGGGAAGCCAGGAAACCATTTAGACACGGATATTATTTACACTTGGCGAAGCGCCCTCTTGTAAATTCTGCGCGACCATAGAGTTTCACACGCGGGGTTAACAGAAACGTCATCTCTGGATATAGGATGCTTGCATGTTGTAAACTATCTATATTTTTTTGCCTGCATGCGTGTAAAAAAACAGATAACTTTCAAATATACAGGAAAATTTTTATTAGACGTAGTTTTGACATCAAACCCGTTTGAGTCACGCTTTTGCAAGTGCAGGCAGGCTCCCTTAATTTGGGTGGCTTCTTAATTCCAGGAAAAAAAGGGGAAAAAGCGGTGAGGTTTGGGGGAAGGGAGACCTTCCTGTTCACCCCGGGTTCTATCCCCATGCTCTGAGGTAAAGAACACCATGTCCATGTTTTATGAATTATAATTGGCACAACGTCCATATTTTATTTTTTTGCTCAATGTATTGGCATAGAGCACTCATTACATCATATCAGAGGTGCTATTTTTGTAAACAAAGGCCTACGACACTATTTCACCCTCTCTCCCCCCCCAAAAAAAGATAAAATAAAATAGTATTTGGAAAATCTAATAATTTCTAATAAAGAAGTCCAAGAATAAATAGTGAGTTAAATATGTTAAAGCAATTCTTATCACCTACTAGCAAAAGAAGCCTATAAATTCAAACAAATTGAATATTTTCTCTCCTGAAAATTTTAAATTTTGTGACATGGTCTTATATACCTTAGATTTAAGAAGAAGCAGTAAAAAAAATATGTTGATACAAAGACCTAAAAATAGTCGTGATTGATGTTATGGTAGATGTTGGTCCTATTCCCAAGACCCAAATTCTAAATATTTTGTTTGATAAAACAAAGAAAATTAATTTTCCTGCCGTTCTCGGCACGAATCCTTGATACTAATTTTTCAGTGGCTGTATCACGTGTTTGTTGTCGAGGCAGAGGTTTGCCTTTAAAATTCGTTTCTGCGTCACCAAGTTCTCTACTTCTATGTTCACTCTATAGATTTGTAATCGGCAGGAAAGGTGATGAGTGGTGTTCCAGTGCTTACCTGCACAATTCCCTGTTCACACATGCCTAAATCATTCGACACTGTTCCAATTAAGATTCTAGTACAATGTTGAATAGCTCATTGAACAAATTCAAATACTTCTAACCGTGCGAAGAAATTATTAAAATATTTAATTAATATAAATTTTTAAATACAGAAATAATTATATAAAACATAAAGAAAAAAATTCAATTTCGACACAGCCTATAAGCGTAGGTAGATTTATAAGTACCTATTTACCATGGAAATATTTTGGAAACTTCTATAAACTTCTGAAACATTTTAAGAACTTAATGTATATAACATTTTTATGTTCTCCAATATTACAAAATAATCGATTAAATATTTGCTCATTTTCCATGCAGCGAATATATATATACACACAATTTTTTTAAATTCTACCCCTAATTGTTTCAACCCCTTGCAGCAATGGTAAGCCTAATCAAAAATTGATTCAGACAAAAGTTTTAGATAAATATTATAAGCTTTACAAAATATATGAATGATATCGATGTTGTGCTTACGAAGGGACTTATGAAATTTTTGTCCTCTAACCCTTGTTTATTCCACCCCTTGCGGTAATGGTTGGTCGGATAAAAAATTATTTCAATGAAAATTATAGATTAAAATTTAAGGTTTTACAATAAAACAGAACGGATTTAACATTGTACATGGTAAGTAAATTATGAATTTTTTAAAATTCTATCTGTTTATTTTTTCACCTTCTGCAATAATGGTTCATCTTATCAAAAATTGTTTTAGACAAAAGTTTTAGATAAAAATTATAAGATTTACAAAAAAATTCTAACTTATTTAATAGTGTACTTACTAAGGGAGTCATGAATTTTTTTAAATTCTACCCCTTATTTTTTCAACATTTGAAGATATGGTTCGTCTAATCAAAAATTATTTCAGAAAAAAGTTTTGATAAATGTATATGATTAATACAAAATTTGCAAGAATTTGATGTTGTGCCTATGAAGGGAGTTATGATTTTTTTTGTCCTCAAACCCTTGATTATTTAACCTACTTGTAGTTATGGTTGGCCATATCAAAAACTCATTCAGACAAAAAAATTTGGTTTCACTCGCACGAGTTATAATACGTTAATAAGGATGTAATATTTTCCATATTATGGGAGTTACGGAGATTTATCTGTTTTTAAAACACCTTCCCCATTTCTATCCCTTTGGTCGGATATTGCCCACTAGATTTTATGTATCAGTTTGGAAATGATTTGTGAAAAATTGCAACAGTTATAGTTTCCACAATTTGTGTTATATATACATATATATAAACTTTAGAGTTGACGATGATTTTGAAGTCTATGAACCATGAAACGAAAAACTATATAAAAGTTTTCCAAAATTCGCACCATGGCAACGGCTACAATAGGTAAAATTTCTTTGAAATCCACCTAAAAGTGTGTGTACGTATATACGTGCGTTAGAAGTTATACTTATTTATGATTTAAGACACTGAACTATTTTGATATTTACTGTAGCAAAAATTAAATAAATACTCAGTATTAAATATTAAAATAAACACACATATATAAAATTAATAATATAATTTATTAATATATTAATGCAAATTTTTAATAATATTGAATATCAATAGATATGCTCAATATTTATTACAATTTATTGATTATAATTAGTTATTAAACAATAAAGTATTAATTTATAATATAGTATTTACTAAGCAAACAAATTTTATATACGAAACCATAGCCTCACTTATATAAATAAACTTGAAAATATACTTGAAAAAGTTTACAAACACAATTTCTATGACAAATATTCACAATAAATAAATTTTGTTTAAATATACCAACTTGAATTCAAAATTCACTCACTAAATTTCTGAACGCAACTCAAACGTAGTTCCGTAACCGCCGCTAGAATTCGCTACCGGAGCAGCTACTTCGACTATCGAATCATTCAACTTTCAACGCGAAAATTGGAACTATATAATGAAACATCTCCGGTAAAAAAAAAGAAAGAAGACTTGAAAAAAAATACTAATCCCAGACCATTTGTACCTGATTTCCGACAAGGAATTATACTAAAACTACTGCCCATCTTGCTAAGAAATCCTTTAAAACGGTTACTAACCATAACGCTTCCATTTGGCTTTGTGAACTCTTGATTCGCGCCCAGTCCGCCGCAGACGGCAGCACATTATTTCCGTTCCAAAGCGAATTCCGTCTCATTCACGAAATCACTCCTACCAGATCGCCGTACGCGGAGAGCCAAGATGCTTGCACATCAGCGAGACTTTCAAATGCTAGCAAGGGCCGGGGGAGTATCAATCCGGTAATTAACTCCGCGCTGCAGTCTGGGCGCGGGACCGGATGAAGTGAACGAGGATGAAAAGGGTGTCGTTGGGTGGAAGGGGGGAAGCGAAAGGGGGGTGAAATTACGGGCCGGGGGGGGGGGGGACACAGAGCCCTCCGGCGCCAGGCGACGGGATTAATTTGCTTCGTGTCGACGTGATGAATGCAGCTGAGATTGCAGCGGCGCAGGGGGTGACTCACCCTCTGTGCAGTCTGCCGTCGCACGCTCTCCTCGTCCGAGCGCGCCCTGTTAAGGCGTCCGCAATATATATATTATGTGTGTGCATATATATATATATATATATATATATATATATATATGAATGCGTATACTCATGTACGTGCGTTGTAAGTTATACCTGGCGTGATAAAACACTTACTTTAATTTAAAAGTACTGGAGTGATATTTTATATAAGGTTAATAAAGTATGAATTCAATAAAATTTGAAAAATTGAAATAAATAGTCAATATTCAATACTAATGTAAACATGTGTGTAAAACTAATTGATTTATTTAGTACAATATTTGAGAATTTTTTTTAATTAATAGTGAAAATCAATACAAATTGGAATTTTTATTATAATTTATTAATTTCAATTATTTATTAAAATGAAGTAAAAAATTATAATTTATTTTGCAATATTAGATAAAAGTGCTCGCTTCGCTGCGTATTTTTGGTTATACATTTAGTTATTTATATATAATAGTTTTTTGTATAAAATATATTTGCCAAAGAATTTTATTTTTTATTTTGTTTTTAAGTTTTTCTACATAAATATCTTACATCCTTAGCATACACAAATATCTTTCATATAATAAATAATTTTTTTAGAATACATTCTTATTCACTACGTTAGATGTTTCGTTGTCTGGTGCATACACAAATAGATATTATTGGTACATTATTTCTTGTGCAATCTCAACTGAAGCATGAACGTCACATTTAGCATTATATAGTCTCAGAAGTCATCCCAATACTCACACATATTCCTCGACTGTTATAGAATATTAGGGAAAATTCTTTCATACGCTTTGGCACTGTTTTTTTTTATATTTTTGTTTTCGCACTTTACTATTCACTTTTCACTTTAAACTTTTTTTTCCTTTACTTGTACATTTTTATTAAGTAAAATCAACTGCAGTATGTGCGTCCCATATATTCCACACCCTTATAGCTATAGACGCATAACTACCTAGTGAACTTTAGGAAACTTGGGGCTACGACCACACACAAACCCCATTCGTCTGTAATGTGTGGTTTTGGCTGCAGAGTGAAAATAAATGATGTATAGAACACTAGAACCTTTTTAGCGTTTTAAAAACGCGAAAAAGGTTCCAGTGTTCTATACATAATTACTTTCCGGGTTATTTTTATTATGTATGTAAATCCTGACCATTTATTACTCTCGCATCTCAAAATATTTTCAATAAATTAATTTTTTTCTTAACCGTGAAATTTATTCCCTTTTTTTCCCTCAATTTGTTAGGTATCCGTGCATCGTGGAAGCGGCAGACGAATAGTGAAACGTAACATATCTTGCGGTTCCGGAAACTTTTCCGTTTTTTTTACGTTCCCAAGATATTGTGGGACAAACAACAGTACCAGCACGAGAGTGATCTATATACTGACTATTCTAAACCTTAGTTCATAAGAGTTCTGTATGTTTGCAAGAACAGCTGTATGGATCCAACAACCCAATTCATTTCAGTCCCTAAATAAAAACTTTCTTGAGAACTTTAGATAATGTATTTTCGATCCTACAACATAATACTTTTCTCAGTGTACTTCAATTCTACTGCCTGCTGTATCAAAGAGACAATATTAGAAAATCAATGCTTTTGGGAACTTTAATCAAGTGTTTATTGTAAAAGTCTGTAAAGTCGGTTTACAGACGATAATTTTACGTGATAACGTGAGTGGAAGAGAGATAGATGCGTCACAAGCGGAACGCATAGGCCGATCGTGCCTCTCTATCGCTTGTTCCGCGCTCTCGCTCGCACGCTCGGCTCAGGCGGAACGTGACAATGAATCATGCTTTTTCGTGCGTGCAGCCGGCGTTCATCGATTTAAAAGACGTTATCACGTAAAAAAAAAAATTATAAACAAGAAAGGCTACGACCGGCGAGACGAAACAACACGCTACTCCACAGACCGCCAACGCTCCTACTTCGACGAGCAACGGAGCAGAACCGGCGCGTCGGCCGAAGACAGCCCCACTCGAAAAGTCCCCGAACGTTACGTATTTTACGTATTTTTAATTATTTTTAAGTAGGTGGGGTTATTTTCCCGTTTGTATAATTTATCTGCATTATAAATTGTTATAATATTATTCAATAAATAATTAAAATTTTTAAATTAGAAAACGTACAGCATATTTATTGATATTCATTACTAAAATTTATTTAGTTTATTTTACTAAATTCAATAATACATATAAACACGCGTTTATATTAATATCGAATACTCAGTATTTATTAACTTTTTAAATTTGACTGAGTTATTACTTTACAAACCGTATTAATAACTTCACTCCATCATTTTTATTATTATTTTTATTAATATTAATTAATTGCATGCAATATTAAAGTTAGTTTTTTTATCACGCCAAATAAGTTTAACTTCTAACGCGCGTACATAATCTCATGCACCAATTGTATTTTTATTTCAAACTACCGGTTCGTAAACGTTGTCCGATAAGTATTCTTTAAAATGTCTATGGCTTCTAGGCGAAGCAAAAGAGAACGAAGGAAATATTGGCTGAATGTGGACGTGCCTACTCTCACCGAACTGTTACAAACTCGGGGAAGATTTAAAGTGGTCCCTTTTGGTTTCCAGGGCGAACTGGAGAGATGTTTATGACTGTTTCCAGGCGGTAGCTTCCCAACTCTGCTACTTACGAGCTGTGTTTAATATTTTATACAGCCCTTAGTGGGGCCACTAAAGGAAATTAAGAATTTAAAATGGCCATAAATTTCTAACCCTTGCTGCAAGAAAGGTTCTGCGTGCGCTCATGAGCAGCTTATAGCCTTAATATAAAACAGTTATTTAGTTTTTTTAACAAGTTGATGATCTTAACCAATAAATAAACATGTCAAACCATCTCTTTGTCTTCCAAAGTTCTAGTATTGTATAAGGCATGTCAGAAACGTTGTATTAAAATGACGTCATAGATTAGTGAAAATTATATTCGAAGCTCTGAAACGTTTTTACAGATAAATCTGATTTTTTTTAACGTTGAAGAGAGTCTTATCCCATTTAGAATATGTGCATTGATAATAATAAAAACTAGTAAGAATATTTTCGTAATAAAGTTTATTTAATAAGTTTATATATATATCTGTAATTTAATAAAAAAATTGTTCTGTTTTAGTTTGGTGTTTTGATTATTCTTTGTTAATTTTTAGGTAGCCGCCAATTACACATATTTTTTTGAAAATATATATAAAAATACTTACAATTAATGAGACAGATATTTTATGTGTTGTTTGGGTAACAAAAATATTTTCATTCGAGCAGACATTTAATGAGCAGTGCGTAGGAGAAAAAACAAAATTATTAAGTCCATAAAACAATCTTTCTTTAAAAAAAATCAAGGAAAATTTTTTTTACCTAGACAAAAAATTTTAAAAGTATATAAAATAAAGCACTACCATTGCGTATCATTACTGAGTTAAATCGGTATGAATATAAATTCTGCTTAACATTTATCTCTCTCCACCCCTCTCCCAAATATTAGTGGAAAAATATTTCAAACGTGAGTTTACCACAACTGCCACGAAAATCAGACGGATATTTTGAGACGTTTTATTCTTTGATCCTGGTACACATTTCCGTAAATTATTTTGTCTCCAGAGCGGTAGGCAGATTTTTTTTTGTTTTTGTTTCGCGACTGTTCTTCATCAGACGGAACTTTTATACTCGCTCACGTGTCTAAGCAATACGCGGTTGCAATGTGAACGCTTCTTTGAAAGCGGGCCTCTTCCAAAAAATCTGCCACAAGCAACTGATCGCTTTTGGAAGGTTGGCGGTGGCTTTCATGTTTCTCTGAAGGCCTGTCAACGTTTTTGTTGAAAAAAAAGAGGCATGCAAACGACTCCTGTGTACACCCACTCCATGCTTCAACCATCCTCAATAACTGCTTTAGGTTTAGTACTTTACTGACAATAAAAGGAATTGAAACTATCAAAAATAAAAAAAAGAAACTAGAAAAATAACTGAAAGAATTTTCACCACAAGTGTCCCTTCAGCCATGCCTTTTTTCTTCTGTCTGGAAAATACTAGCTGTGTATTATTGATTCCAGTACACTCATTGACTTATTACTTGAACAAATGTTTGACCCACGATGTGACCTATAGATAAAATAAACGGATTTTTGGACAGGTAGTGAAGGGGGGGTGGGGAAGGGGAAATTATTTTCCACACATTTAATGCTTTCATGTAAAGTTGGTCATTATAAAGTTTTTTTTTCATATATTTTATCGTTTATGTTTAAAAAATTTCTGAACCAAAATTAAAAATATATCTACACACGCATGAAGTCTGCATACATTGACGATGAGGTATACAAACTGGGTTCCTGATTGGATTCTGCACTTGCACTGGAGAATGGGGAAGGTGTTAACCGTCGTACCTAACATTTTCTGACCCACTCTTCAAAAATCCTCAAAACCTAGCTCTGCATCCAACAGACAGATCGCCTCTGGTTGGCCAAACAGTCCAGCCAACCAGAAGAGAAGTGGCCACTTATTGGCCAGCACTCTCAGCCAATCACAGAAGGCCAACTCCGACTGGCCAAGCTAACAGACCGAACATAAGAAAGGAAGGCTCTAATTAGCCAATCGGGAAACACTCCGCTCTCAGGCATGGAAATTGAAGGCAGATAACTGCTCCCTGATGATGGCTACTGCATCGTCTCCCGAAACGTCGGTTATATTTTCCCCATAAATGCGGCTACAATCTCGTTGTGCCTCGTTAGATCTAAGAGTCATTCCAGTGCAATGTCTGAGCAGAAAGCATTGACGTGTCACGAATTCCACAACAGTTGTGATGCAGTACAGTCTGATCCTAGCTCTGACTGTGATTGCACTGGGTTTCGTGCTGAATGCCATGCATGCAAATTTGAAAATGTCAAAAGTTAAACGCACTGCAAAAAACATAATTTTTTTATTCCTGTTTCTGTAAATCATTAATTTATTCTTATGCAATACTGCTACTGTCTTAAAAAATATGTAGTGGTTGGTCTGCTTTATTTTAAAAGAATGTTGAAGTCATATTCTTTGGTTGATGTTAAAACAAATACTGCTGGAATAACTAATCACAATTTTACTCAAAATTCGTGTCAGGTTAAACATTTTCCACATTAAAATTCTTTACTTGCCTCCATAAGTTATGTAAGTGACGAGTCAAAATAAAAATGCAGATTTATAAATTTAGAGCTTACAGAAATTAGAGTTTGTAAATGGCCTATTACCGTTGTTTGGCCTTAAAAAATGACGTGAGAGGTAATACAATCATCAGTAAGGTGCCACTCATACTAAGGTGATACAAGATATATATATATATATATATATATATATATATATATATATATATATAGTAAGGAATGTAATGCTAGGAAGGTTCATGAAAGTGGGCGATACAACGGTGCGACCTGGGCGATAAAAATGTGGTTGAAAAACAATTCTCACTACTTCGGTTACAAATATGAGCCGAAGTGAGGAAGACGTTGTAGTGCCTTATTGGTTCAGGCGTTGAATGCGAAGAAAAAAGAAAAAGAAATACTGGGCACATCCATACAATCATACCAACGTGAACCATAGCAAGGCTGTTGTTTCTCGAGAACTGTCTCAAAATGAATAAAAATTCAAGAAGTTTTATCGAATGAATCCTGAAAACTTTTATTTTCTGTAAAGCCTAGTGTAACGAACCCTTGAAAAAAAAAAGATACACACTTCAGGAAGGCTTTTTCTCCAGATGAAGAACTTCTGATTACTATAAAGCAAGTAGATATGAATATAAACACACAGTATTATTTTTGTATTTTTTTTTTTTACAAATCGTACCAATCAGTTTCACTTTCTTGCGGCAGTGGGGTAAACGAATTGAATCCCATAGTCGTTGTAGTATTTCTCAATGTGAGACTGAGTTTGTAAGGTGTCATGCTGGGATGACGAACTCCATGCAAAAGGGCCGGAAGCAACTGAAATACTGGATTACACATTGTCTCGTCCGTCCTCCTCTGACAACTCATGTAAGAGAGACATTTTGTATTATAAAAGTCCTCTTACGACGCAAAACAGGAAGAAGGAAATGCTGTTCAGCATCTTGGTCACTTTTACTAGCAGATTTTTTTTTTCATTTTCATCCATTCCATAAAAGCATCGTTGACTTGGTCTTTTCCTTTTCGTTTTTGATATGTTTGACTTGAGCTTTTACGAGCGAGGTTTTTGATTAATGGCAGGGAAGAAGCTTCATCAGGAATTTCCTCTTCAAAGTAACTTTCACATAGTCACAGGATTTACACTTTCTATAGTTTTGTATTTTTTAATAAAAAAAAAGAATATTCCGTGTTGTACCAATCCACACTTTTGAAAACAAACAATTATACATTTTACTATAAGTTAAACATAATGTGTTCTAACATGTGTTGCATTAAGATATTCTTGAACATAACGATGAATTAGTGGTACACAAGATTTTTCAAGCAAAATTATTGATAACCCAAATTGTATACATTTTGAAATTATTGCAAGTTTGGATGTCATTAATAACTTATGTTGTGTGTTTGGAGTAACACAATGTTGTTTATAATGATACGATTTTTATAGTACTGAAAATAAATTTATAAACATATTTTTAATTTGAGGCAAAACGTTTAGGGTGTTTGCTGGCTATATCATTCACTCACATATGCACAAAATCTCTGATAGCTCTGTGCTACATATGTGCACCAGACTTATAAAGTGCCATTACAGCATGGCGCAACTCGGTAATCAAAATCAGTTAAACATATTAATGTACGTTCAAGTAATTACATTTCCACGTAAAAGCCAATTAATTATGACTATGGTACTGAGGCTTTGTAATGAAGAGATATACGAGTACACTTCCTGCTTTCAGAGTTTTAAGTGAATTTCCCGCATCATGAGGACAGTTTGATTATAGGCCTACTACATCTAGCAGAGCGTTTGTTTTAATTTAATGTATTTAGTGTAAAGTATAGCTACATAAATTTTACCCAGATTTTTAGTTTATTTCATTTCCAATCAATTCTGAAGTATAATAGAATAATAACTATTTTCGTCACATATTTCTGTCGCATGATACGTAGTCAGAAAAAAAAAATTTAATATTTTTTGTCGCGTGCTATAAATTCCTGACTGTAGACCCGTGTCAATACATGAAAGTAGCAGGTTTACTTAATGGATCAAACAATCGCTATGAATGAAATTATTACAAAAACAAGGATAAAATTTCATATCAAAGCAAATACATTTTTAATTTTCTAGTTCACTAATTTCTTAAAGACTTAAAACTGAAGAAAAAAAATTGTTTGCTATTTACACAGAACACTTTGTTTAAAATACGTTACCCGCATTCAATGTAAACAAAGAAATTGTCGCTTCGTCAGATATTTTAATTCTGTTTAAACCAATAAAAAGGTGGCATAAACACTCAATTACCATGTTGATTATTGCATATTCTTGTGATTATCTTTTGTATTTTAGTCGATTACTAAGAATTGTTACTAAAGAAGCACATCGTATCATACTTCGTTGCTGATTTTATCGACAGAAGGGAGCTGGACTTTATATGCTATTTATAAAACGTCAGACAAGTATTATTTTTAACTAAAACGCGTTTTTTGAAAAGTTTTATAATGTTCACTGACTATAAGTTTTTATGTATTTAATGGCTAGGTAAAGTAGTATACAACTGTGGTAATATAGTCTAATTTTCTCCCTCTTTCTCTCTCTCTGTCTCTCTCTCTGTCTCTCTCTCTCTGTCTCTCTCTCTATATATATATATATTCATATGAATTTGGGGTTAATCACAATACAAAAAATTCAATATGGTAAATGAAGCTTTTTAAATAAATGATTTTTTTATTATGACTAAATAAATGAATTTATTATAAACTAAAAATTTAAATCATAGCATGAACAATGAACATGTAATCGTGTGTTTCATTTGTCGTAAAACCCTTAATTTTTAGGATAGTTAAATAATGCCAAAAAAAATTGATTCTATTAAAAGGTGTAGAAACATTAGATTTTCAGCATTTTTCCAGGAAAACTAGAGTTTTTTTATTTATAATGTCTTAAAAATAAGTAACTTTTTATAAAAAAAAGTCTACTCAAAAAATTTTAATTTAAAATTGAAAAATTACATACTAATGTTTTTTTTAAGATTCTCAAGAAAAATACAATTTATTGAAGTGATAAATCATCCATAAATTGTTATTAATACAATTTAAAGCACAGACAAAAATAAATATAGACGTGAAAAAATTTAGGAAAGTACCCCCGTTGACGCAATCGCAACCCTTCCTCGTTCCACAGCCGTTTTTCACGCGCCAACGGACTGACAGTGACAGGCAGGGCGGCGAGCTTTCATCCTGACCGAACCACCCCTCCGACGCCTGGGCGAGGGTGATTGCCTACCCGCGGAGGGTTAGGGGAGCGGGCTGCCTATCCTCTCAGGTGCAGCGTGGAGGAGGGGTCGTGGCACATCACCGCCGATATACGAGCCGACAGCGCGTGTGTGCCGTCGCGTCGCAGAGATAAACAACCCCCTCCCCCCCCTCCCGCGTGCAAGGGGTGCAGGGAGGGGGGGGGGGGTTGTTTCAGAGACGTCTGTGTCAGCTCGTGGGCGGGACGGGAGCTTGTTTAACACCCTGTGTCAACCCGCGCCTCGCGACGGTATCTCAATACCGAGTCCATCATCACATTCGTTTTGGCGCTTCTTGTTGCACATGTGTAACCACGGAGATAATGCACGGCTATTCATTTTTTTTTTTAGTTTTCTGTGTACTATGAGACTTAAAAAAAAAGTGTGTGTCCTAATGAATGGGCCTTATAAGTTATAATTATTTTATTTAAGACACTTCACTATTTTAAAATTTATTGTGAAGAATATTAAATAAATACTCAGTACTCAATATTAATATAAAATTGTGTATGAAGTTAATTATTTAATGTAGTAAAATAAACTAATTAATTTTATTAAATAATGAGAATCAATGAAAATTTTGAACGATTACTTGAATTTATTAATTTCAGTTATTTATTAAACAATAATGTAATAATTTATAATGCAAAAAAATTATACATAAAGATAACATAAACTCACTTTTATAAATACACTTGAAAAAGTTCATAAACAGAAATTATATAACTAATATTCACAATAAATAAATGTTTTAATGATATGGACCAGTATTCAATATCAATCACTCAAGTATATGATTTAAAGTACATATAAATTTTTGAAGTAGCTTTTTTCATCCTGTCAAATTTTGTTGAATGCTACGCGCCCATAATAAAAGTTCATTCTCATAATTTTTTCATAACGCGCATACAGAAGTATAACCGAACCTCACTTACATAAAAATACTTTAAAAAGTGTATAACCACAGTTTCTATCACACATATTCACAATAAATAAAGGTTTTTAATTATATGGACCAGTATTCAATATCAATCACTAAATTTCTGAACACGACTCACACGTGGTTCCACACCCGCCGCTAGATTTCGCTAACATAACAGCTACATCGGCTATCGAATAGTTCGATTTCCACAGCGAAAGCTTAAACTATATGATGAAATGTCTCCAATAAAAACGAAAAAGACTTGGAAAAAACTAAACCCTGGCGTGTCCTGGTTTTTGACAAGTAATTTTATTAAAATAATGTTCATTTTGTTAAAATTCATGAAAAATTTAATACTTTATTGTTTTCGCACACGTAAGATGACTATAAATTATTTAGTTTTAAAGGATATTTGTACTATTATAATCTTATATTTGTTGATACCTATGCGAATTCATGGACATTTATGTCTTAACAAATGTAATTCATTAAAAATAACTGGGTAAAAATAGAGGATATAGGCGTACCTAGTATGGAATAATCAACCTAATGGACTAAGCTAGGTTTTTAATATTATAGCAATACGATACACAAATAAAGTGAATTCATGTATATTTGCTTAAAGCAAAATTTGTATAATCCAGTAATATGTAATTTTAAAGAGAAAATTAATTTTCCATAGCGGAGTTTTGGACCACGGTCCTTTAGCTTATTATCCGCTCATTATGACCACTGCACTCTGAAGCCTGACGACATTGTGAGAAGAATATGTATTATAATTGTTATAATACTGGAAATGAAACTTTACTATGACTAGTTTAGTTTACCATATAAATTCCAGGGTAGTTTTACTATCAAAAAGTTTTATTTGGCAAACAATCTTCCTATGAAAATTTCGTTGCATAGTTCTCGCTCATTGTAGTAATACTCTCTCATCATTTTTTACATAATGCGCCTAAAGAATCATAACTTCAAAAATCTATAAAAATCTTTTATGATTCTTGCAACGAAGAAGACTGATTTCAAAATAATATTTTGAACATTACGTCATTACGGTATATGAACAAAAAATCTGGCTAGATAAACATATGAAAAACAAGCCGATATCAGCTGATGTGAAATGTTACATGACAGCATAGACAAAAATAATCAACTGACAACGACGGAAAAGTTGCACAAGGACAGTAATGCAGTAAAACAGCTACTGTGGATGTAACAGCGACTCACAGAAAAACCCAGCGATGAGACTAAACATATAGTCTGGACGACACGATGACAACAACATATAGGAACACAGTAGGCTTTCTATGACGAAACAACTGTGACATTTCCGAAACCGGAATCTGCTCCCTCTATTCTTATTGGTTATTGGTTTTTCACACCTATCTGAAAATATGGGTGCGTATTCTTATGTACGCGCGATTGAAGTTATAATTAGATAGGATGACAAAAAAATTAATTTTAGCTTTGCGTGCAAAACATAAATAAAAAATAATAAAAGGATTAGGGTGATATTCTAATACGGTTGGTAAAGCATAAAATCAACCAAATTAAAATTTTGAAACAAATACTCAGTATTCAATATTTATACAAACGAGTGTAAAATTAATTATTTAGTTTAATAAAATAATCGAAAAAATTTGAAATTAAGAATGAAAATAATTAAATATGCAAGATGTTTATTTTAATTTATTCATTATATTTATTTAAAAAATAATATAATAAAGTTTAATGCAAATAAATTATACATACGGGAACACAACCTCACTTATATAAATACACTTGAAAAAAACTTAAAAAAGGTTAAACACAATTTTTATCACCAATATTCACAGTAAAAAATGTTTTAATTATATTATTTAAAAGCACACATATATTTTTCTGTAGGTCGACTTTTTTTTTCATCCTGTGAAAATTTCGTTGCACGGTACGCGTGCATCGTAAAAATCAACTCTCATTATATTTCCATAACGTGCCTAGAGAAGTGTAATTTAAAACAAAAGTTCAGGCTTCAATCAGCTGAATCTACGGCGACAGACAATTTTCCGCCGCTCTGCTTGCAAAACTGACACGCTCTAAGCTCTGCCGAACTTTCCTCAGACTCGCAATGGTTAATCCTGGAATCACCTCATCTGCCGCGTAGAGTTTCGCCACCAATTACCGCAGAAGCGGCGAGAAGTTTTCAGTTAATTTTCAGTTAATTACGAGCACGCGTCGACCTGATGTCTTCCGCTGTAATGAAATTTCTGATCCGAATTTCGTCGACTCCGCGGGCTTATGACGCTGCACTTCACAGAAGCCGTGTTCAAACGTTTGAAAGACTTCAAGTTCCTCTACACTTTCTCGCAAATGCATTTAATTCAATTAAAAAACACATTTTTCCGTGTTTCCAACGAAACTCACAAAAATATCACGAATGAAGACTATGGCTCACTGAAATCATTAAGTCAAGAATTATGTGGTCTATCATAATTATTATTTTTTGCTACGCTACTACTTTATCTGAAGACCGATGCAGGCATTAGCTATCAAACGGTCACTCCTAATTCTTTTCTTGAACAGATTTCTGTATTCGCTTAATTTTGTCTTCCATATTTAGTGCTTGTATTTATTCACCACTGTTTATTTTTTCTGTTTAATTTTTTTTATAGATTTTTATGCATTCAAATGTTTATTTTCTGTGGTCTCACTACTTGTTTATTTCATTACTTTACTTAGTTAATTTCTTTTTTTTTTTTTTTTTTTTTTTTTAAATTTCTGCTTTGAATATTCAGAAAGCAAATTCTTCTAGCCGAGAAGCAAAAACCTGACAAAAACTCTTCATAAGCTGGCTTACAGCAAACTTGGCTACTTTTATAACTTGAGAAACAAATATGAATGAATGTACACGAGGAAGAATAAATTTCGACCAAAACGAAAATCGTAATGAATGAGGAGTTTATTTTTTTTTTTGCACTTTGGTTCAACTAGGTGATGTGGTAGGTGTAAGTTCATTTCTTCTTATACGTTCACTTTTATAATAATGAGACAGTTTGAGTTTATTTGTTTGTTTGAAAAAAATTAAAAACTCTTGATAAATAAAAAAAAATATGTCAGTGTTATAAAGTTTTATTATTCCAGATGGATCCATTTTTGTTTTATAAAAAAAATAATGTTTCTGAAGCTTATACACATATTTGTAACTAAAATCGGATAAAACGACCTTACTGTACTATACATTATAAGTTTTCACGGCGTAATAAATCTCTATGGCAACGACCGCTGTGTTTCCAAATCCCTGTGAGGAAATATCATTCTGGTCCAGACTGTCTAATCACAGAAGTCCAAGAGAATGTATACTTTGAATATGCGAGTCACCTTATATGAGTACCAGTATTTATACTGATACCTATAAGAATACTTGCTGTGTTAAAAATCCTTGCCTACTTGTGCAAAGCCAAGGACCACAGATATAAATGTAGTGTGTCAGATATATGTGCGTTCAGATAAAATGACGGCTGTACGAGAACGGACCAAAATAAAACATTTTTTAGTATGATTTTTGTAAGACCTTCACAAAATTTAACAACGGCAATTTCGCCACATTGCGAAGCGTTTCCGCCAACATGATTAGCTGGAAGTGAAGAATTCAGTGTTCGGAGACAAAGACGTTGTATGTAAGAAAACATGATTTTTGCAGTTTAATTTGGTGGTAATCGAGACAGCAAACCTTGCGTACCGGCCACGATTCCGTGATCAGCTTGCAGTTAATTTTTCATTTAATTTAGTACTTCTTTTAATTTTCATTCATAGTTTAATTTAATTCTTCCTCTTTTGATGCGAGCTTTTGATTATATTTTTTCTTGAAGTAACCAAGCAAGGAAATCAAGCACAGCTCGCTAAAAAAAAAAAATAGGATAATAAATTTACCACAAAAAATGCAGCCAAAAGAAAAAAAGAAAAAAAAATAATTGGGTAGAGCACACAGACAAATTGTAGTACAGCCAACACTACGGCACAACCCAATTTATTTTGTACTAAAAAAAAAAGAGAAAGTAATTATGATGGCACAATGAGCGTCTGTGTTGTTGTTACGATCGCGAGAGACCAGACCGCGATGCCAGGTTCGGAGCTGGCTGTGGCAGCCCTGCACGGCCACGTGCGGTCAGCAGACGTAAGGCATGCCATGCGCGCCTGGCCGGATTACAAGGGTCGTCGCTAACCCCTCAACCCTCCGGCCACCTGTATCGTCCTGCCAAGGCGCCGTTATCTACAGCCGAGCGGCCTTCGGAAGTCCGCGGGCCGTGGCGTGAGCGAGCGACGCTATTCTCGACGCTTCGGGCGTCGGGTCGGCGCGGGATGACGCGACTCGCCCCAGCTGCTCTCGTCGGTTCGATATGGCCGCCACAGACTACTTAAGAAATAGTGTTCGCAGTAATACTGAGTTCGGATTTTTGCCAGGAATTGCTGCTTTGTGTTGTCCCAGTACTTCCAATAGTTAAGTCATTTGGAAACCGTACCATTAATAGCTTCCCAGTATTAACTGCGCACATAAATAAGCACAATTAAATTAAAAAGAATCTAATATTCGGTTATATTTTCAATAGTCTAAATAATATATACTTGAATGAAACAATAATTAAAATTTAAAATATGCGCCAATTTTAGTAAGAAATACTTGGAAGAATCTCGAAATTCATATTTTATATTTGCAACAGTAACCATTGCACAAAAATTAAAATAAAACTATTATTTGTTGTATCCCCGAGCGGAATGGATATCTCTTCTTCTGGGAGGGGATGTTGGAGTGTGGAAGGAAAATTACCTAACTACTGCTCTCAGAAATATTCTTGCCATTTATTGTTCACTTCTTCCGTAACACACCGCTTGATACATTTTAACAAAAAATTTATTCTTTTCTTCGTTATGAATAAGCATGGCAATCCTAGCCAATCTTAAACACTCGTGGTAAAGATTAATATGTAGAGGGTGGGTCTCTGTGCCTCGCATGAACTCTATATGCTCTCTTTGACGTGTCTAACCGAAGAAGCACTTCCTCAACTCGCGAGTCACTATGCATGTGTGTGTTTACTGTGGCTCAGGCCGATCGCTCCATCGTTCACATAGCCTGACACAGATCCTTCCCTGGCTGCACGGAAGCTTCCAGAACATTTTTGTTTTCCTACTACGTCGCTGCAGGTCCTCAAACTGCCCTGGCCAAAGTTCTGAATTCACTCTCATTGTCTGCCTGTACTAACAGACTGTTCATTAACGATTTCCGGCGTGGAGCCATGGCCGAACTGAATCATAGGCCTCACGTTTCTGTTACAATTTTTTTGAAGTGAAAACTTCTATAGGAAGGTTTGGATAGGGAGTAAATTCATGCAAGTCGTCATCGACATGGTCACGTGACGTGTTAATTTTTTTATATTTCAAGAATGAAACTTAATTTATTCTATTTTTAAAGATACAAGTTTTTAATTTTATCTTTATTTTCCGAGGAAATTTTAACGTTAATGTGTGGTACATATTGCGAGTATTGGATATTATTTAGTAGGTAGTTAAGTTGAGGTTATGTTTTTTCTTTTGGTTATTTATTTACGATGATGAATTTCTTCAAATGTCAGGTTATTGATTTATTAGAGATAATGTTGATTATTTGTACATTTAAGTAAATAATTTTTTATTCTTTCAATGAAAAAACCTTCTTTTCTTCTAGTTTTAAAGTTATTATTGGTAGGGGCAAAACTTATGGGCTCGCGTCACCGACATGTTAGTGATATAATGCCAAAATCATTTTCTTGCGTACATTTGACGTAGAAATGATTTCTTGTTACACATTTAAAAACAAAATTTTAAGTTTTCACTTCTGTCGACGGTCCCCATGACTGACTTCTTTCTTTTTTTAATTTATTGACTATCACACCTGACTGTCTGTTCACAACATATTGTGGCATTACAAAACTATTTCTCAGAAACTTGGTTTCCAAACGAATCTTTTGTGTCGTGTGTTGTGGTCTCTAGCATTCCAGAATGGCGGTGACGAAGTTCGGAAAGGAGTTTTCATTGAAGACGTCGAAGGAACTTGATCGTCCCGGGAGGTGGAAGGGTGTCGTCTCGGCAGTCATTAAGCGGGTCGACGCCTGTGCGGATCGGAGCTTGCTGTTTGAATGGGGCAGGACACAGGGAGGTTAAACGGGGGGATGAAGGGCGGGAAATTTGCGGTCACGGCCGGCCACGGGGCTAAGAGCACTGCCGCGCAGATAAGCCGTTCAAATGACCCCCCGGCAACGCTAGGCGCGGTAAATAGGGTCGTAAACGCAGGAAGCACCGGGGGTAGTTTGACAGATAAGCTTTCTTGTGAGCGCGGGAGTCAAGAACCCCCCCCCCCTCCCTTATAAACCCCGTGGGCGGACCACAGACCGAGTTTCGGGGGTCGTCGATAGCTATCGACCGCGTCCGTCTCTTAGATAGTGAGATATCGCTGGCCCTCGGCTGATGGCTCAGGCGAAGACAAACACACTCTCTCGCCAACGTTCATTTTTTTTTTTAATCCAGTGATAACGGAAAGATTTGTGTAACTTCGGAGGAAGAAACTAAGGAGAAGTTTATCAACAAGTTTGAAGCAAGCAAAAGGCTGGGATTGAAACTTTACGAGATCATGGACAAAAGCAAGTCTACTTGTAAAAAGGGTAGAAAACGTATAGTTAATAGAGCCGAAAGAATGATGTTTTGTGTTAGGAAATGAGTGTGCAAATTTAAAGGTTGAGTTGAACTAATGCTTTTAACCACCTAAGCAAGAAGAAACAAGAATGGTTGATAACATTTGTAATGATTCATAATATCCTTAGTATTTTGCATTAAGGTTAAAAAAGGGGGACTATGGGTGTGTAATATCGGTTATGTTAATAATGGAATACAAAATGAGTAATACCACTCAATGGAAAAACGTTTTTAGTTGCAACAGAATTCCATTAAAAATTCCTTAATAATTTTATTTTATGATTCTGTTTAATACTCACTACATGTAGGCATTTTAACAATTCTTTAATACGAGTTCATTAAAAAATACAAACTTTAAACACTGGCCACTATGCAGCTAAGGAATTTTTTTGTCAGCCATTTGCAAACCACAAAACTCCACCATTTATACCATACATCCATTCCATTGTATTCTAGAAGTTTCAAATGTGTAAATGTTTACTATATAGGCAGCTTGGTCTATAAGACAAATTTACAACAATATTTGAGGATCTATATTTCTGTTCTGCCTTTCCGCAACGTTCCGGTAAAAAGCGAGTTAATTATTTATGTGCAATAAAATAAAAACATTGAATGTCTCTAAAGTCGGTTTACGGACGATAGTTTAACGTGACGTCATAACAAAACATTGATGAAATGATTGCATATTTTATGAATAAAATTTAATAATTTTTATTGAAATATCACTATTTTGTATGGATACAAAGAAGGAGTGAAATGAAATCTACAATTTAATTGATAAATTTACTTTTATTTTCACTCATTAATTCAAATATGTTTATTACTTTAATGAAGAGATTATTTTAACTATAACTTTTATACATGTTTGCTATTTAACTTCTTCCAATCTGTGTTATTCTTTTAAGGATAGGACGATGATATGAAAAGTAGGAAACGAATGGGAGTGTTTCAAGTTTAATGTGCCTCGAAAAAGTCAAATCGATGGTTGTTCGAATCGAGTGGAAGAGAGATAGATGCGGCGCAAGCGTACAATGAGCGTAACGGGAACAAGCGTAACGGGAAAATGTGCGCAACGGGACACTTTTTCGTGCGTGAAGCCGGCGTTCATCACTTTATTAGACGTTGTCACGTCAAAAAAAAAACCCAAAAGCCTTACCTTCACTTGCCGTTAACTGATGATCAAATTTTTTTTAGGAGTAGCAGGAACGATGGACGTCAAGGTGGTTATAAACTAACGCTTTTAAGGTTTACGTAACCATTTAAGTAATGTCACTTAAAGACTGATCCCATCACACTTTTTCACTCGTGCCAGGTCATTTTGTTTTCCTTCTTTCCCATTTTTTTTGCGAAAAAAACTTATGAAAAATGTTTTTTACTGCAGAATTATTTTATTCGATACAGTAATGTTTTTGAAATGAAACTTATTGGCTGAAGGGGCTACAATTTTCGTGCGTTACGAAAATTCCGATCGCGCGAGGGGAATAGTTAGGTGCGTGGTGAGGGAACCGGTAGAGGAGGAGAGTGCGTCAGCGGCGACGCCACTCCAACGCGCATGCGCTAGCGGTCGAATGGTAAAACATTAAAGAGGAGGGGGGGATAGGTACGTAGCGAAGCATGCTATATGCCAGTTGTAACGGCCGGAAGGGGAGCCGGCAGGGGAGAGGTGGAAATACGCACCAGTGATGCTACAGAATTCTTGTTTCGCTGCTTGTGTTTGTCTACGCCTCAGTTTTCGTAACGGCTAATGACAGACACTACCACATTTCCTTTATTTAATTTAAAGTATCTACTATTTATTTATTCGTATGGAAAAAGGTATTTAATTGTGTAATTAACTTGAAAAGCTTCATTAATTTTTAAATGAATAGTGTGATTGCAAATTAAAAAAGGCGAATAGAACTACGATATTAGCTTTATAAGAGTAATTTGTTTTTGTTATGTGAACACTGTGATTTGAATTGTCAAAAGGTCTTGCAGACTTGTGTGATGGACTTTATAAGTTTAATTTATGTTCAATTGTTTTTTTCTCAGCTGGAGATCGTGATTAAACGTCATGCCTAAAAATAATAAAAAGGCATAAGCAGATACGAGGTATTATCAAAGGCAACGTGAGAATAAAACCACCCAAAAGAGGCTGCAAAAAGTGCCATTGATCGGATGTGAAAGTACAGGCGCGAAAAAAAGGCATTTTTAAATTTGATACAGTACCACCTGCATCATTACTATTCACAATTATTATCGCTTGTTCACTAAAAAATACTTAATAATTTAATTCTTTCTATACATAATATAGTTAGGACGCATGCTTTGATTAAAGTTGTAAGGTTTTGAAACTCTGTCCCTAGAAAAATTAAATCCTAATAAAACAAGTAGGTTTTAGAATTTATAGGGTGCTACAACCGGAAATATTTTAAAACGAAATATTTATTGAAAACGAAATTTTATTTAAAATTTTAACTTCAACCTGCATTATCGTCGTTATTGAAATTATGCGCAAAGAATATATATTTATTAAAAAAATTCTTGAAGTTTTTATATTTAAGAAATGTCTAACTGAAAGGCCCAACCATTAATTTTTTTAATATTTTTTTCTATCATTTTAAACGCACCATATCCCTTGTTCAACTACACATTATTGAAATAAAGTTTGTAAATTTATACATTTTATGTTATTGTCGAAACTACAAAGTTACAAATAGTTTTCTCTCTTTAAATTGGGCTAAGTTACTTCATTTAGAACATTTATATATTAAAATGTAGTAACATAATATTCAAAACAGTTAAAAGATAATTTTTAATGAAACCCACCACAGATGATACATGTATATTAATTTGTAACTGTACCAAATACTATGGAATGTAACATTAATACATTCTAGTATAAACAGGCATTTAATATTTTTCACGATCGGAATTCCTTTTATACACAGTATGGAAACGTGAAAAAAAAAATCCACGTGAAACAGACTGAATTAAATATTAAGCTTGAATTCATGTGCATCCTTTAGAATCAGCTACATTCCAGGATTGAGTAGTTAAAAATTAAAATTAGAATTCCATTTATAGTACAGAAAAAAAAAACTGCGAGGCGCAGGGAATTATTCAAGGACATTCACAGAGCTTTTGGATTGAGGAAGCTCGCCGCTTATATTCATTGATTGGATTGTATTATTATTATTATAATTTTTGAAACAAAGGCCGCCCCCTCTCTCTTGTGGGGCCCAGCTGCGCAGCGCACACTGTTCTCAGAGACAAAACCCTGGCGGGTGAATGCCGAATGCGGCTGGTCCTGAATGGCTTTTCCTCGTCGGTTCGGCGACATCGATCCCACCTCCTCCCCCCACCCAACAAACACCGCCACGGGCTGCCGCCTGCGGGGCCGAGCTCCGCCTCACCTGCGAGCACGGAGGTCGTGCGGGTTGCGTGGCCACGAGGCTCCAGGCGCAAGAGACACCGCACTCGACAGCTTCCACGTTTAACTACATACATAACGCGTCAGTTTAAACTCTCCCCTGAAAAAAAAATGTTCTCACAAACCCCATTAAAAATCTTTCAAAGGTGAGAAAAAATTATGAAAATATTGCCTAGTAGCTTAAAAAAAAATTGGTTGTCTGTAAATTCGGTTTACGGACGATAGTTTAACGTGACAACGTCATAACAAAACATTGATGAAATGATTGATCCAGAAGAAAGGAAATATCATATTCGGCCTGAGACTGAGCCGTTATAGGTTTTTGCAACCAAACCATTTAGGCATTAAAAATATTATATTCTTTGAGGAAGATTTTTTTTTTTAAATTTTTCTATCTTTTGTATGATAAAATTTATCTCTGCATACTTTTATGAATAAAATTGAATCATTTTTATTGAATTATCAATATTTTGTATGGATTAATTATTCATTATTCAAATATATTTATTACTTTTGAAATGTTACGTGCGTCGTATTTATTTTTCCAAGTACAAAAAAAAATTTCGCACCTGCTGGGATTCGAACCGACAACCATTCTATTAGAGGATGGCGCCGCTGATCGCTCACCCACGAGGCCACATTCGGTAATTAGTAGTTTCATATGTTATATATAAATTTATAAAAATTTTGTTCACGGTTGTGGAATAATATTATTTCGTTTTTATAACTCGATTTTATAACAAATACGCATCCCTAATACACCAAACGTATTTATAATGTGTTACAATATTTTTTAAAACATTGTGCAAAAGATCCCGGTTGTAATTTTAATTATTATTTGTAACTGTAAAACACCATTGTTGGTTCAAAACGTATTTGAATATTCAACATTACTTTTAAATAACTGTACCGATTGTGCTGAAAATCGGTTGACAATCGTTAAAATTACATAATATTAATAATTCAAACGACGAAAATATGATTGAAAAGTCAAATCGATGGTCGTTCCAATCGAGTGGAAGAGAGATGCCACGCATGCGTAGGCCCTACAATGAGCATGAAGAGAGATGCCACGCATGCGTACAATGAGCAAATAGGACACATCCGTAGTGGGACATCCGTAGTGGGACACTTTTTCGTGCGTGCAGCCGGCGTTCATCAATTTATTAGACGTTGTCACGTCAAAAAAGTGATTTTATGTTGTAGGTATTTCTAGTTGTTGCGCGTATGCAAAAGGGAAAACACTATTTTGAATTTAATCTTACTAACGTGTATATTTTAAACATTAAGAAGTTATAAAATAAATTACAATAAATCGTTAATTTTGTAACCGAATCTGCTGTAAACCGCTACTTATAACAGTGAAAACGCGTTCTAAGGCCGTAACATAAATGCCACACAAATTTACAATCACCTCAAAGTTAAAATTGATAATTATGGCATGAAGTCTCATCAGGTAGTGTACATAAATGACTTTATGTGAGTTTGATAATTTGAATGTTAAAGCGTAAGAATAATTTCACTAACTGCACTTAAGTATGTGTTTAGTTTGAAAGATTTGTTAAAGCCTAAATATTGTTCCAGAAACACAAAAAAATTACATATAAATAAACGGGAAAAAATTTAACAATGGAAACAACTAATATTTTTGCTGATTACTTATATTTTGCACAAAGTATATTAAGTACGTTAAAAACATATTTTGTTTAAACATTTCGTTGAAAAAATGCAAATTTATGTAAAATATAGGTATTATTACAAACTATAAAAAATGTACTTACGTATACATATATATTTTTAATACTGGTTGCTACTTTATGGGTTAACAAAATATGTGATAAACTACAATATTTGAGAAAAAAGTTCGAAATTACATTTGTATAGTAAAATTTAAAAAGTATATTTATAAAAAAGTTTCTCTTCAAAGAATGGGGTTACGTTTTGAATGAAGAATTAGAATTGTTTTTTTTTTTTTCAATTTATATTCTAATGTTATTTAAAATAAAAGAGCAAAGAAATGAAACTTGAAGAAACAGGTTCTTTTTTTTATTTTGAAAAATTAGCCTTTAATAAGAGTCAGTGGTTATGAGGAAATGTTTTGTTTGATTCTGACGTTAGTTCTTACACACATAAAAAATTACAATTCTGTTTTGTACTAAACCATGTTCAGTCAGCCTTTATAATATCTTGGAAAGCAAATTATACTTTCGTTTTAACGAACATTTTAAGTGAAATATATGTGTTTTACAAGAAAATATTATGATTTTGTTATTATCTACTAAAAGTTATTGAAAACTTAAAAAAACATTACCAAATAAAAATCATGAAATTCTTGCATTTAAAAAAAATTACAATTCGGAGCGAAAAAAATTATTTTATAAATACATAAATGTATATAAACTTATTCGAACATTCCAGCGTTTGTATTACTAATGTGTGTTCTAAAGCTGAGTGGCTTTCTGGTGAGCAATTGGTCAGCAAAACTAATTATAGCTGTAAATAGTTCTAATCTTTGAATAACTGATAGAAACTGACTATGAAGCATCGTAAAATATCACATAATGACGTTAGCATTGATAAAAAAATTGATAACATTAGAAACAAAAATAATAATTGTAGTTCAAAAATGTTTTCAATTGAATTATTAACAAAGGAAAAAAATGCACGTAAACACTAACATAACTTCTTACGTTCAGGATTATCGCTTCCTGTTTGCTTCTACGCCGAGGAACACAAGATGGCCTCCGAGTGGCCAGATGTCACCCACAGCGCGGGAGGAAAACGGAATTTTTTGGCGGTAAAAAGGGAGAAGGACGAAGAGAAAGAGAAGGGGGTGTTTGGAAGGACGGAAATCAAGCCAGAGCCCATACAATATTCAAGCCGTGTCGTTTCATCGCGCGGTGGCGAAGCTGACGAGACGGGACCGAAATACGGTGGTTGTTCTCCGCCAGGTCAGAACAGGCTCTGCTGGAATTACCGCAATGCACTTCCCATCTCCCCTTTACATATATATATATATATTCATACACATGTATATATTTGTATGTAAACATTTTTTTTGACGTGACAACATCTAATAAATCGATGAACGCCGGCTGCACGCATGAAAAAGTGTCCCGTAACGCAAATTGTCCCGTTACGCTCATTGTACGCTTGCGCCGTATCTACCTCTCTTCAACTCGATTGGAACAACCATCGATTTGACTTCTTCGAAGCACATTTAACTTGAAACACTCCCATTCGTTTCCTACTTTTCCCATCATCGTCCTATTCTTAACATAATAACACAGATTGGAAGAAGTTAAAAAGCAAACATGTATAAAAGTTATAGTTAAAAACTCCTTCTTTGTATCCATACAAAATAGTGATAATTCAATAAAAATGATTCAATTTTATTCATAAAAGTATGCAATCATTTCATCAATGTTTTGTTATGACGTTGTCACGTTAAACTATCGTCCGTAAACCGACTTTACAGACAACCAATTTTTTTTTGTTTCCACGCGTGTTCTCGCAAACTCGAAGTGAAGCCAACATGACGACTTGTGTTATCGACGAACGAAAAGGCGCCGCTGTGACATTTCGCATAAGTCGTCTGGAGCATATTTTATAACCAGAAAGAAAATCTTAATCAATAAGTCAGCGGGATTTAATGTCGTTGCACTGTAATTTGTTTTGTAAACGGAACAGAAAAAACACGCGTAAAATTACAGAATAGGTATATTTGTAAATTTACATGTAAAAGACTGCATCACAACACAATAGTGTTCGCAGTAATTCTGGGCTCAGACTCTTTAACGATAAATTTGTGCTTTGTGTGTTCCAGTACATTCTTTGCACATTAATAAGCATAATAAAACAAAATAAATTCAAACTATTGAATTTTTGTTGTCATCGTTTAAGTCAGTTTTGCTTGAATGAAACATCAATTAAAATACAAACCTATGTGCCATTTTTAAAGAAATATTCAGTATCATCTCGAAAAACGTATTTCTAATATGTGATAATAGCCATAGACTTGGGTTATGCAAGGTTACAATATCTTTCTTGTAGTATCACAAACTAATTCTTGGCAACTGGTTTACAAATAAATGTTTTTAAAAGTACAGAAAAAAAATTTGATGTGAGCTTATTTGAAGAGAAAAAAGGTGGTTTGGGAAACTATGCATGCGCTACTACATGGAAACTGCGTGAAGCCAATTAATTTTTGCCAAGCTGATGGAGTACGTCATGTTATCAGGCCTCCCGAAACACTGGCTGTAGTGTAGTGTTTGCATTGTGGACACAGCATTGACACTACTTATTTTTGGCAGTGACTGTGTTTATAATTCGTAAATACAATTTGTCCATAAAATAATGCCCCAGTTATAAATATTAATTGTATCAACTGTAAGAGTTGTAGAGTGTTGATTCAAGGTCACAATTAAAGAGCAAATCAAACAGTTTCAGACAGGCGCATGCACGAGTACTGTTTTGTTCTTTTCTCACTGGCAGGTTAATCGAAGTATAACTTCTAACGTGTTCGGAAACTTCATTGTATTAACTGTTTCACGAATTTAAAACAAAATTGTAGCAAAAAGATGGTAAAATCCAAGACTACAGGGCCCTGTTCTCCTTGAAGCAAGACCCCCAAGCAATTAGGGAGCAGCCCACGGGCAGCGGGTGGGAGAACTGGTGCAGGGAAGCCGGAGAAAGACGGATTTTTTATTTTCCCTAACCTAACTAAAACTAAGTGTATTTTGGAGGGGTCCGGGTTAGGGAGGGACCTAGGTGCGTCTCAGGCCGAAGCCTATACGCCTAGTCATGCTGGGATTAGCCATGCAGGGAGAGGGTCGCATGCATCATATGCTTGGAGGGGATTAGCCAGCCATGGCAACGATTGACGCCATGACTAACTCCCCTCACTTTTAAATCTAGGCTATAACTAGAGATAGATTGGGCCCAAGTAAAACCTGCATAGACACAGGGAAAACCCTGGGCACATTCATGCGGGATGCAAATTGGCATGCATTACTTGTAGGAATTTACAGGAGACAGAGGATGGTCTGGATAAAGTGTTGGACAGAGTAGAAAAGAGTCTACCATGCGGGGGTTGGGCACTTGGACTCGTGGTCCGCTTTAATAATTGTCCAGTACTGGATTTAGTGACCAAGGACGCAAGCGCCCCTGGTGGTGAGTGGTTGCACTGACCACTCACTCCACCGCCAGTCAGCACGAGAAAGACGGAGAAAGCCGGAGATCGCCGGAGATCGCCGGAATCGCCGGAGACGGACGGAGACGGACGGAGATAGCGGCGGCAAAGGGCCCCCGGAGTGCTCGCCCTCTCGCCCTGTTCAAGGCCGGTCGCGCCGTCGACGGGGACAGCGGAGGTCGTCACAAGTAGCGGGACAGCAGCAGTTCCAAGCCTGGCTGGATCGGCGAGCACATCCGCGCGGAGACCGAGGAGCAAGGCTTATGGCTCCGGTCACGAGGCGATGCAATCTCTTCTCCTGTTGCTGGGAGGACGATTTCTCCGGAGAAGGGGTGAAGGAGTTCTACAGCAATTACAACCACCCATCCCCCTTACACACACACACACACGTATAGACACTAAGAGTATTGTGGAATTACTGGAAAAAGGTTGGTAGCATATAAAAATATGTTAAAATATTTTTCTTTAAAAATATAGACAAAATTTTATGAGACATATTTTTTAAAACTTCTAATAAATATAATTTAATACAATTTTTCGAATATGCACCATTGCAGTTTTCCACTGTTTGTGATGGAAATAAAAACAAAAAAAAAAATAGAAATAAAAACAAGTCTAATTCAGCTGATGTCGAACAGATGGACCCAACAATGAACATAAACAGGTTTTATGGACAAAAGAACGAGCACAGCACAGACGAACATATTCAAATTTAAAATGCCAGACAGCACATGAATTCCGTGGGATGAATTTAACCATGAAAAATAAACATCACATACGAACACAGTGGGATAATAATGACGAGACAGTTTAAACAATAACAGTAAATGCAAACGGACAATAAACCTGGACAACGCAGGAAACATTTGAACACAACGTTGAAAATAAACTGGTAGGTACAATCTTGATTCGTCTTTCAATCAATTCTTTAATTTGGTATTTTAATACGATGACAATACTTTGCTGCAAATATTCTACTGCAAAAAAAAAACCTTAACTATATACGCATCGAGAGCCAGTACTACACGGTAAGTCATGCGTTTGCTAGAAAATCTTGAACTAATGACCTTTTTACAAAATTAAGATCTATTATTCAATATTTAATATAATTAATAAATTATTACCAGTAACCTCAAAAGGCTTCTTTATCTCTCAGTATGCATATCAAGAAACGTTTTCATAAAACAATCTTTTTTTCCAAGTACAACGGGCATGTCAAAATTATTACTGTACGTAATTTTTTGCGGGCAGTACCATTTAGTTAAAAACTGGTTATAAATGATATCCGACTATCATAAACTGTACTCAAAAGATAAGTATATCTTCTTCTTTATATACATGTAAAATGAAACACTCTTTGTGGAAGCTTGTGCTTACAAATAAATCTCTCAAATCTTATCGGACATCATGAACCATAAAATAAATTCCCATGGCCAATCAATTTGTCAAATAACATTGAACACGTAAAACTATCGAGGACAGTAAAAATTTTAATCGACTTAAACATTCTTCAAATTACCTTCGTTTTTTGCAGATTTTTAACAATTAATCACTGCAACGAAGTTAAGCTAAGACGTTATTCACTTCAAACAAACAACAAATACATTATTGCTGATGAAGAACATTGAATTAATTGAGAGAAAGTAAAAAAAAATTAACACCAAAGAAAATTGTATCGATACATAAAGCCTACAAGATAAAAGTATGGCTGTTTGGATGTCTAAACGTTTTGATGCTTGTTTCTCAATCACATTATAAAAACGAAACCAATTAGGATGAAATTTGGGTCAGAGGTAGCAAGAGTATATACTGGAAAACACGAAGGCTATATCTTTGCAAAATTCCACCCATAATGGGGTGAAAATGGAGTAGGTTTGGTAATATAAAGAAAAAAATTATTTTACTGTATCTACAGAACGGGGCATGACAAAGAGAACTGGTTACATAAGAAAACACGAAATTTTTTTAATTTTTTGTAGCTAAACGATGAAAAAAGTATAACATTGGTTTTATGTTAAAAACATTATGTATCCGAAGATTTTTTTGGTATGAAAAATAAATGTTAAAGCTACCAACTACCTTTTAATGAGTTTTATTTGCCATTTTAATAAATTAACATACTGAAGTTCCGACTGAAACTATTATGAAATAAGGTAGATGACCGAATGCATTTAGATTTTTTGGGCATATTTTGACCCAGTCTCAAGCAAGGACAAATTGAGGCAAATTTGAAGTATAGAAGCAATTGAGACAAAGGCTGTGGTTTCATTTATTATGGGTGAAAATATAGACTGAATTTGATCCACAGTTATGTTAGAGAAGTAAATTAAGTAAAATATAAAAAACAGTAAACGTGAAGATTTGACACGACAGCACCATGCGATGACAAATGAAAGCGTTGGAAGGTCGGACTGATGGATGACTCACCAGAAAACCGTACGATCGATAACACGACAAACGAGGAAATGAAAAGCAGCACCACAGGTTAACCATCTGATAAAATTTGCTCTTTGTTTCATCAAAACTTTTTGTTAAAGCGCGCACACTGTCCACTCCGACGACCTTGAGTAGATCGTTAATGCTATGCCATATTTCATAACCTCAGATGTATATGTTTATGGATTTGGCATATGAGAAGGGAAACATACATTGCACAGATGTTTTCAGGGCATATGCTGGCTTCGAGATTAACAAAATATGTATTAGAAGTTGTAATAATTAGGTGAATATTATATATAAGCAAATTAAATATATTTTGTTGAAGTAACTTATTTTCATTCGTTTCTAAATAAATAACATGATACATTGTGTATCTTGCGTTTGAACACAACTTGTCGAAACACGCCTGCGCAATGGTGTTTTTTTTTCCTCATAAATTTCCGTTGCCTGTTGAGCACGCATTTCCGCATACTAAGATCTCACACTCAACGCGCCTTATATAATTGTTACGAACGCACAGAGTTCTGCGACGCGCGCCAGGTTCGGAACTCGCTGGCGATCCACGCACGGCCACTGATGTCATGCGCATGTCCACTGACGTAAGGCATGCCACGTGTGCCTGGACGGATAACAAATGTTTTCGCTATCCCCCCTCCCCCTACCGATTCAATCACTCTGTCCCGACTCAGGCCATTGTCAATGATCGTTTCGTTTTAGCGGCCTGGGAGTTCCGCGGGTTTTCCGAAGCCGCCGCGCGGAGTGGCGTGAATGAACACAGCCTTTCTGGAATTTTCGGGCGTCGGGTCGGCCCAAGGTGACGCGACACAGTCGGTTCCAGAAAGTCTGCCAAGAGTATAAAAGCAGCGACGCCGGCCTCCGCGAGAGTTCCGAGCGAAGAGCGGAGCAGTGGAGAGAGTCTCCCCATCGGGGAGTGATAATGGCGATACCCGTGCGATAAGCGAAAGGTGAACTCAAATGATATAAAATTACCTTAAGAAGTCCTTCTTCTTTATACACATGTAAAATGGAACACTCTTTGTTGAAGCTTGTGCTTACAAATAAACCTCTCAAATATTTTCGGACATCCTGAACCATCAAATAAATTCCCATGGCCAATCAGTTTGTCAAATAACCTTGAATACGTACGCAACGAAGTTAAGCTACGACGTTGTTCACTTCAAAAATAATTAAAAAAAATATTGCTGATGTACAACATTCAGTTATACGGCATATATAGAACCTAAAGTACAGTTCTTTCCCCGCGTTAGATAACACGTCCAAAGTAATGGAAGCAATCACCTTTCTCAATTCTGTGTCTTAACTTTGGAAAATCATTAGGTAGCGGTGGAACTTAGACTCGATCTTTTATAAAGCTCCAAGGAGAAAAAAAATTGCAGGGCGTTATGTCACGTGAACGCTGAGGCCAGTGATAAAGAGCTTTGTCGTCTTGACCATTACGACCAATCCAGCGGTCAGGGACTTCGGCGTTCAAAGAAATTCCAATGGGGAAAGATTCCATTCAGTGGCCAAATAATGTTTACAGGTTCAACTTCTGCTAATCACCATTTTGAGTATGTGGCGCTGCGAGCGAGTTATACAACATAGCAGCACTCGCACAAGCGCTCATCTAAAACTGTTTCGAGTTACTCTTTAATTGTGACCTTGAACCGACACTCAACAACGTTTACAGTTGAAAATTAAAATTGATAACTGGGACATTCTTTATATGGACATACTGTTATATACCACCGTAAAATATATAAAATCCTTTCCATATGGTGTTTTTTTTTACTAAAGATCGGCAAACCTCGGATAAACTTCGGGAATGTTCGGGTGTGGCTCTGATCTCTGTGAACTGGGGGAAGCCTTCTTTTCACAGACGAGAGAGCCAAACGCCTGATATTGCATCTTCGTTTGTTTTTTTTGGTTCATTTTTAAATGTGTTGGTAAAAGGATACTAATGGTCAATTAGGTTAGGTTAGCTATATTATAAATACTTTAAAACATTGTGTACGGTTGATTTGGTTAGGATAGCTACATCAAAAAGATACGAGGAAAAAAACGAGCATGAACTTCGGGGAACTTCGGGTTTTGGCTCTCTCGTCTGTGAAGTGAAGGCTTCCCGTGAACTGCAGGGCTTCCAGTTCAGGTTCACGAGGAGTGCGGGTTTGTTATCCGACGGGAACGGTCGCGAACACCGAGTGTGGCGTGTGGCTCGTGCGACGCCGTGGTCACGTGGTCGATACCAGCTGTCCCGGGTTCGGAGCGCCGGTGACGTCATCCGCGCCGGGGCGCCGCGGCGTCGCGACGTCGGCCTCGAGCCTACAGTACTGTCCGCGCGCCGGCTCCTCAGCCCGGCTGCGCGCTGCACGCCTAGCGGGGGCGGAGAAGCCGGCGCGCGGACAGTACACATGGGGAAACAAAAAATCTGTACTTTCACTAAAGATCATTTGGAAACCAGTTGCCAGAAAATACTACCAAAATATATATACATATCGTAAATTTTAACAGTACATTCCTATTATTATTTTTGCATATACGAAACAGGTTTTTAACATAAAAAAAAGGGTTGTTTGTAAAGTCGGTTTACGGACGATAGTTTAACGTGACAACGTCATAAAAAAAATTGATAAAATTATTGCATACTTTTATGAATAAAAATGAATAACTTTTATTGAATTATCACTATACAAAGACGGAGTGAAATGAAATCTACAAATAATTGATACATTTACTTTATTTGCACTCATTAATTCAAATATGTTTATTACTTTAACGAAGAGATTATTTTAACTATAACGTTTATACATGTTTGCTATTTAACTTCTTCCAATCTGTGTTATTCTGTTAAGGAAAGGACGATGATAGGAAAAGTAGGTAACGAATAGGAGTGTTTCAAGTTTAATGTGCCTCGAAAAAGTCAAATCGATGGTTGTTCCAATCGAGTGGAAGAGAGATAGATGCGGCGCAAGCGTACAATGAGCGTAACGGGACACAGCGTAACGGGACAATGTGCGTTACGGAACACTTTTTCGTGCGTGCACTCAGCGTTAATCGATTGTTGTTGTCACGTCAAAAAATATACATATTGTAAATTTTAACAGTGCATTCCTATTATTATTTTTGAATAAACGAAACGGGTTTTTATAATAAAACTGAGCATTTTTTTTAATGAAAATCGGCGCATTATTTTATGTTTTTACTGTCGTTTCACTGACGCATAATTTTTTTTTAAACCATTGCATTATGCTTATTAAATTGCGCAGTTAATACTGGGAAGCTATTAAGGGAACGGTTTACAAATAAATAACTATTGGAGGTACTGGGACAACACAGAGCATGAATCACTGGGTAAGAATCCGAACTCATAATTAGGCTACTGCGAACACTGTTTTGTAGCGGTGCAGTTGTTTCCATGTAAATGTATAAATGTAGAAATATCTGTGACTAGCAGTTTATTCCTAGTACCAGGTGACCGTCTGCAGAAAAGCCATTGCTTTTTTTTTTTGGTCCGTTCAATCAGGACGCGTTGCCTTCCGCACTGGATGGCCGTGATTGGTGTGCCGACAGTGGACTCAGCCAACTACGAAGCACAGACGATGCCACAGAGTTTTTTTTTAAAAGCTGGAGTCACAATGCCACGACGAACACGACATGACAAATCCGATTGGACGTCGTACCTACAGAGTTAATGGCATATGCTCACAATACAATATTAACACGGCGAATTATAATATGACTGTTCGCATATCTTCCCATACTGAATGCGTCCATATAATGCAGTATTAAAACCAGTGTAGGCCCTGTAGAATGTTTTTATTTCCTGTTGACAGTTGAACATAAAATTTAGTCGTCTCTGGCACGAAGTGAGCTTGAGTTTATTTTTAGATACATGTAATCAAGCTATAGATATGGTAATAAGGAACAGAAAAAAAAAAATAATTTCACTGTTAGCTGTGCGAAGAATTTTAATTAAAGCTTGACCGAATGAAATAACGTTTGCTACAAATTTGTAAGTTTACTCAAACGTAAAACGAAATTTCATTTTTAAGCATAAAGATATGACGAGTAGGTAAGTGATTTTTTGAAGTTTAGTTTTTGTAAGGTTTCCTTTTCGATTCCCGTCGTGCGTCACGACACGAGGACATTATAAATATGATCTATTCTTTACGGGCCGTACGGGGCGCGTATTTCGTCGGGGTGACGTCACGGCGACCTTGTGTTTCATCTTTGAATATATATACTGTATAGAAGTCGCCAGCCCAGGTTAAAATTTCTAATACGGTTTTGAGGTAGTTGGTTAATTCACCGCCGCAATCGCCACCATCTCTAGGGCATCGACTTGTGGTGGTCCCTAGCGGACAAGTGTCGAACTCTTCAAACACCCTTTCCCCCTCCCGTAGAACAACCTTGAGCTGCAGTGAATGTTGGGTGGGGGGTGCGGGGAATGACAGCGGGCGACAGTTCTGCGCTCTAACGTGTAAATAACAACTAAGACGATACAGGGCGTTACGGCAGCGCACTGAAGCGGTGAAGTTCCCAAGCTGCCTATCATGCGCTTCTGAAAAACGTAGAGTAAATCCTATACACTCGCGACTTCTATACAGTATATATATTCAAAGGTTTCATTGTCTGCTGGGCGTGTCGCAAGATTCGGCATTCTCGCGTTCCCCTCCCACATATGCGCCCTATCAGGGTAGGGTGGGAGAAATTTCCAGTTCGTTTATAAATTCCAGCAATAAATTAAAAAAAAAAAACTGCCAGGGATCAATCCCTGTTGTTTGACGGGGGAAGGTAATTAGAACTTCGGCAATGACCAGCGGCTGGGGCCACCAACCCAGCATAGTCACCGCCTCAGCACCGTACCTCACTCAGCTGACCAGACAGTTGGCTGTGTCCTGAGACCCTAAGACTTTATCAGCACTGCTGGTGCCTTCTCCGATCTCCCACATCACACTTGGACCCCTTTAAAACACCCAGTGAACCCGTGGTCCGGCGAAGGACTGTCCAACCTCTGCTAGCTGTGCGGGCTAGTACCGGAGCGGTACTGTGACTCCGTCTGGTGCGGAAGTGTTTGCGCGGTGGCAAGGGATCGTCCATTAATCACGTGAGGCTCGAAAGGGGAGGGGGGGTCGGGGGTCGTGAAAAATCACGAAATATCACAAGAGGGGAGTTGGGGTGTAGAGAGATATCACTTGTATTTATTTTTTCCGCCCCGATTTCTACTAAACCGAAAAGCGACGCGTGACCTTGACTCGCCGTAGCCAGGCAACAATATCCCCAAACGCCGCAACATGAACCACCCCACCTGGCTCGGCTTGCCAGTCCGCCGGTAAGACTGTGATTTTGGCGCCGAATACACATGCGTAAATCACACATAAGCCTTTCCTTTATTATTTTTATTACAGTGATAAAATAAACCTGCAACCTTAATGTGTGTCTGGGAATTTTTATCAATGTGCTTAATATTCCAGAATTAAATTAGATTATACCTATATTTAAAGAGCAAGAGATAGTGTCGTACCGACAAGGAAAGTCATTCGCGTACCCTCGAGGAAGGGCAGTTGCGTACCCACTAGCAAGAGTGTCGTACCCACAAGGAAAGGCATTGGCGTACCCTCGAGGAAGGGCAGTTGCGTACCCAGTACCCACTAGCAAGAGATAGTGTCGTACCCAGAACGAAAGTCATTGGCGTACTCTCGTGGAAGGGCAGTTGCGTACCCACTAGCAAGAGTGTCGTACCCACAAGGAAAGGCATTGGCGTACCCTCGAGGAAGGGCAGTTGCGTACCCAGTACCCACTAGCAAGAGATAGTGTCGTACCCAGAACGAAAGTCATTGGCGTACTCTCGTGGAAGGGCAGTTGCGTACCCACTAGCAAGAGTGTCGTACCCACAAGGAAAGGCATTGGCGTACCCTCGAGGAAGGGCAGTTGCGTACCCAGTACCCACTAGCAAGAGATAGTGTCGTACCCAGAACGAAAGTCATTGGCGTACTCTCGTGGAAAGGCAGTTGCGTACCCACTAGCAAGAGTGTCGTACCCACAAGGAAAGGCATTGGCGTACCCTCGAGGAAGGGCAGTTGCGTACCCAGTACCCACTAGCAAGAGATAGTGTCGTACCCAGAACGAAAGTCATTGGCGTACTCTCGTGGAAGGGCAGTTGCGTACCCACTAGCAAGAGTGTCGTACCCACAAGGAAAGGCATTGGCGTACCCTCGAGGAAGGGCAGTTGCGTACCCAGTACCCACTAGCAAGAGATAGTGTCGTACCCAGAACGAAAGTCATTGGCGTACTCTCGTGGAAGGGCAGTTGCGTACCCACTAGCAAGAGTGTCGTACCCACAAGGAAAGGCATTGGCGTACCCTCGAGGAAGGGCAGTTGCGTACCCAGTACCCACTAGCAAGAGATAGTGTCGTACCCAGAATGAAAGTCATTGGCGTACCCTCGAGGAAGGGCAGTTGCGTACCCAGTACCCACTAGCAAGAGATATTGTCGTACCCACAAGGAAAGGCATTGGCGTACCCTCGAGGAAGGGCAGTTGCGTACCCAGTACCCACTAGCAAGAGATAGTGTCGTACCCACAAGGAAAGGCAATTGGCGTACCCTCGAGGAAGGGCAGTTGCGTACCCACTAGCAAGAGTGTCGTACCCACAAGGGAAAGGCATTGGCGTACCCTCGAGGAAGGGCAGTTGCGTACCCAGTACCCACTAGCAAGAGATAGTGTCGTACCCAGAACGAAAGTCATTGGCGTACTCTCGTGGAAGGGCAGTTGCGTACCCACTAGCAAGAGTGTCGTACCCACAAGGAAAGGCATTGGCGTACCCTCGAGGAAGGGCAGTTGCGTACCCACTAGCAAGAGTGTCGTACCCACAAGGGAAAGGCATTGGCGTACCCTCGAGGAAGGGCAGTTGCGTACCCACTAGCAAGAGTGTCGTACCCACAAGGGAAAGGCATTGGCGTACCCTCGAGGAAGGGCAGTTGCGTACCCACTAGCAAGAGTGTCGTACCCACAAGGAAAGGCATTGGCGTACCCTCGAGGAAGGGCAGTTGCGTACCCAGTACCCACTAGCAAGAGATAGTGTCGTACCCAGAACGAAAGTCATTGGCGTACTCTCGTGGAAGGGGAGTTGCGTACCCACTAGCAAGAGTGTCGTACCCACAAGGAAAGGCATTGGCGTACCCTCGAGGAAGGGCAGTTGCGTACCCACTAGCAAGAGTGTCGTACCCACAAGGGAAAGGCATTGGCGTACCCTCGAGGAAGGGCAGTTGCGTACCCACTAGCAAGAGTGTCGTACCCACAAGGAAAGGCATTGGCGTACCCTCGAGGAAGGGCAGTTGCGTACCCACTAGCAAGAGTGTCGTACCCACAAGGGAAAGGCATTGGCGTACCCTCGAGGAAGGGCAGTTGCGTACCCACTAGCAAGAGTGTCGTACCCACAAGGGAAAGGCATTGGCGTACCCTCGAGGAAGGGCAGTTGCGTACCCAGTACCCACTAGCAAGAGATAGTGTCGTACCCAGAACGAAAGTCATTGGCGTACTCTCGTGGAAGGGCAGTTGCGTACCCACTAGCAAGAGTGTCGTACCCACAAGGAAAGGCATTGGCGTACCCTCGAGGAAGGGCAGTTGCGTACCCAGTACCCACTAGCAAGAGATAGTGTCGTACCCAGAATGAAAGTCATTGGCGTACCCTCGAGGAAGGGCAGTTGCGTACCCACTAGCAAGAGTGTCGTACCCACAAGGGAAAGGCATTGGCGTACCCTCGAGGAAGGGCAGTTGCGTACCCAGTACCCACTAGCAAGAGATAGTGTCGTACCCAGAATGAAAGTCATTGGCGTACCCTCGAGGAAGGGCAGTTGCGTACCCACTAGCAAGAGTGTCGTACCCACAAGGGAAAGGCATTGGCGTACCCTCGAGGAAGGGCAGTTGCGTACCCAGTACCCACTAGCAAGAGATAGTGTCGTACCCAGAATGAAAGTCATTGGCGTACCCTCGAGGAAGGGCAGTTGCGTACCCACTAGCAAGAGTGTCGTACCCACAAGGGAAAGGCATTGGCGTACCCTCGAGGAAGGGCAGTTGCGTACCCAGTACCCACTAGCAAGAGATAGTGTCGTACCCAGAACGAAAGTCATTGGCGTACTCTCGTGGAAGGGCAGTTGCGTACCCACTAGCAAGAGTGTCGTACCCACAAGGAAAGGCATTGGCGTACCCTCGAGGAAGGGCAGTTGCGTACCCAGTACCCACTAGCAAGAGATCGTGTCGTACCCAGAACGAAAGTCATTGGCGTACTCTCGTGGAAGGGCAGTTGCGTACCCACTAGCAAGAGTGTCGTACCCACAAGGAAAGGCATTGGCGTACCCTCGAGGAAGGGCAGTTGCGTACCCAGTACCCACTAGCAAGAGATAGTGTCGTACCCAGAACGAAAGTCATTGGCGTACTCTCGTGGAAGGGCAGATGCGTATCCACAAGGAAATGCAGTTGCGTATATTCGAGGAAAGGCAGTTGCGTATTCATGAGGAAGGACTGTGTTTATATGAATCGAATATATAGTTATGTTCATCACTGACTCAATACTCTGTTACCGTAAAGAGATAAGTATACCTTTGATACAAGCGTATCAGGAGGCACAAATATTAGCTTAATTCATATACATATTTATAAAATAAATAAAGGAAGAGTAACAATAGGTTTACATTTGAAATACATCTACATTAGTGGAACATTCCTTAGTGATATAATAAAGTGACTCCTAACGAATAATTATGCTTATAATTACTCTAAAGTCTTATATATCTGAAAGTTAAGCGCCAAATGAAACATGGCAAAAAAGATTCATTTCTTGTTATTCTATGTTCGTGACACTGGAAATCATTTTATAATTTTAATGTTGTAGTTATGCCCTTTCGGAAATGTTTGATCTTATTGTTTAAATATACTTTTATCATTCAAGTTTATAATTTTATTAAGAATCCGTCGGTTTGTATGCTACATTAAATATTTTGTATTTTTTTTTATATTTTTTGTGTGAATTTAAGAAATAATTATCATTCGCACACTATTAAAAGAAACGGATATTTTAATAAATATTTTGTGTATTTTAAATAGCATTGTTTACTATATTCATAAAATTTCAACTAGCGCCTTAGGCGCCTTACAGTTTCTTAGTTATTTATAACCTTTTTTATTAAATTTATTCATCTTTCATTAGTAGGGCATGTTTAACGATATTTATAACATAAATCAGCAAGAAAAAACTTTTACGGACATGTTCCTCGCCTATTTTACCTCAACTGCCCGGAAAAATTAGTGTCAGAAATAAAAATGCAGTAAATACGTTAGTTAATCCCTGTTTACAATAGTCTGTAGCTTCCGTTTTCTATTCACACGTCAGTCAATTCATGGAGATATTTACAGCACTAAGCAGACGCGTATTTTTATATAAACTTTTGCTTCCAATTCCCTGCCAACCTTAAATTTGAATTTTTATATACTATATTAATAATTTATATACTTTGTAAAGATAGGTCAGTGTTTTGGGTTAAAAATACTTAAAAGTTGAGTTTTATTTCAACACTACTGTTCTAAAGTTATTAATTGAGGACATTTTTGGGGTGGGATAAGTTTTTTTGTTAAACTATATCTAACTTAATATTACATTCAAACGCAATTAAAAGTGTCACTTAAAACAGTTAAACATTCAAAAATAATTAAACCTCAAAATAATGGTGGCACAATTGCATTATTTGCCAAACGTTTTCAGGTTACCATAGCACAACAATCCGAGCTGTATTATGTCTGCATGCCACGTGGTGGAAGAACGGATGAAGGACAGATGTAAAAAGATATCGTAAACCCCCACCTTGAGGGGGTAGTTCCTTTCCGTTCATTGTTAAGGAATGGTTGTATAAATTCAGTACGAGTTTGTTTGATTGTTTTGAGAACCTTAATGGTCTATTAATATGTAAAATGAATTGAGAGCATTAAATCATGTAGTATGTAGTTTTGAATAAAATGATCATATGTAGCTTCCGTCGTAAAATTCTTAGTTTATAGTATGTACATAATTGACAAAAAACAAGGAATTTTTTATCAAATAGTACAAAAGTGTAATTTTAAGGGTTTCATGAAAATAAATTTTAATTTTATGTGTGATCTAATAACAAAAGAACAACCAAAAAGACTAGACTACATAAGAACGGTTAAGGGGCCCGTGTAGTCTGTGTGTGTGTGTTCGTGAGACGGGATGATAAGTGCGACGCTCGCTGGTATTTCTAGCGCGGTATCGCCTCTAAGCGCACAGAAATGAAGGTAATGATGTAATGCAAGTACCTTAAGTACTTTCAAGATTCTGTACCGGTTGTTTTAATCTGAAAATACGTCTTTTAGCCATTTACAAAATCAAAAGTACTTTTCGGCTCTTAGCGAATTCTTAAATGCTTTTCGTAAACAGACCCCCAACTCGAATATCTTGAGTAGTTTTGATATCGCGTTTTTTTTTCTAGCTCTGCGCACCGTATGTGTGCCTGGGCAGACGGTACCCTTAATTCAATACCGTATACCACACGATTGCGTGTTCTTAGTTCATGCTAGGGTTGTAATATTAATTTGGCTTAAACAAACACTTTGTTTTAAAAACTCCAGTAAACAAAAATGACTGTAGCGGTTTTAAGAATTATCTTAAATGTTATGAGCGAAAAAAAAAAAACACTCGAAACTTAATCCTAATAGCATTGACGTATCGTGAGCTCACCATGTCTCCCGGCGAACGAAGTCTGCATGTTATCACGCCACGCCTTCTTTCGGCCGACTGTGGCGCTTTCTGTCTTTCCTCGCGGACAGTGTCACACCTCCTCCCCTCCCAGAACTTCCCCGTACAAACAAGGGGGGGGGGAACACAACCCCTCCCCTCCACCGACACCCCACCCAGCCATTGGTCCAGCTTCCCCTACTCTCCCCCGGCGTCAACGGGCTAAAAATACACTCCGCCTCTGCAGCATCGCGCACGGCCAGACTCGTCGCGTAGGCTACACATTTATTTTTGATCATATTTCTTCCTCCAATCAAAAACGTCCAAATAGTTTTTGACTTTGCTATCGCGAGGTCACAAGTAGGAATGCTGGACAACACGTACGTTTTTTTTTTCCTGCGGGGAAAAAAAATTATATTTTTCGTAACTACAACTCAATATCTTATTCAAATTATTTTTTTTTTTAACAGGAGCTTGATAAATTAAAAAGAAATCAGTAAAAAAAAAACAAATTTGTATTTATAAAAAAGAGTAAAATTAAATATAATTATTCTGTTGAATTATTGCAACCATCAGTTACAAAGATACGAGACAGTAAAGAAAGAATGATTAATAAAATGCACAAATGTATTTAACCCTTTTTTTTAAAGCACTATAGTCAGTTCAGTCCTTTGAACTGTTTTTGCTCCAGCTAAGGTGAGGGTAAAATCACAAGATTGTGATTGCAAGATCAGACAAATGAAAAAAAAAAAAAAAAAAAAAAAAAATTGAATGAAATTATAACCACGAGTTAAACTTTCAATGTTATTTTCGGAGAAGGTGGTTTTCTATTCAACAGTCTACACTTCCGGTGGCAAGAAAGTATTTTGTGTGCAAATGCTCATTAACACGCAGATTTATGTTTTTACTTTCATTATTATAATATTTCATTCATAGGAACTATCATTTCAGGGGAAGAGTTAGTATTAAATCCTGTTATTGTGAGGTCAGTAGTTACTGTCTAGAGGGTGTAATTTTTAATAATATGTAAGTTTTTACCTTTTTTGAAACATAAAACGTATGATTTAGCTTAAGTTACAATAACTTTATTCGTTGCTAATTAAAAGCAGGGATCTGAGTTTGAACCATTAATTAATTTATGATGGTATGTAATTAACCTTGAGAAACAAAAACGGAAGCGAGAATATATTCATGAATGATTTAACCTAATGTGCTTACAAAACACCAGATTAACACTAAAACTACTCAGTATTGCGGTTCTAGGGTGATACTGCCTTTGGTATATTAGGTATGTTGCCAAAAGTTAAATATCAATTTTTTTCTTAAACCAAAATTGAGTTCTGAGTACTGTCATGTTCACATTCTGTCAATAGGGCCAACGAATCAATTGAAACTCAGAGGCGTAAGAATGAAAATGAATATTCCACTTAAAAGTAATTTATGAATGGTTTTTAAATGTCTTATTAAACAGTTAAAGAAAAAAATGATATTTGCCTTTAAGCAAAGAACCTTTTTTATTTATTAGAAATTGTAGTAAATCTATCACAGAACTTTTGGAGCATTAGAAAGCACTACTTGGATGCAATGTACTTAATAAAACTCTAACACTGACTGACTGACAGGCATCGCATAGCTTAACGCATAGCTTAAACGGATGGGTCTAGAGGCTTGAATTTTGCTTAAGAGTTTCTTATATAATGTAGGAGATAAGTAAGAAAGGATTTTTAAAAAATCATCCCCTAGGGAGTTTAAACAGGGGATGAGTGTTTGGATGGAGTTTTATCATTTATAGTAGTTGTAAATATAGAAATTGTGTCTAGGCTTCTGTTTATAAATAAGTCAGTTGTATCAGCGTTTTTGGTGATTTATCAAAAAATGAGAATAGAATATTTTCCCATCGGGCATACGGCTAGTCTCAAGATAAAAACAACCGAAAGATTCACTTTTTTTTTTTTTACCTCCGTTGTAATATTTTGAAACGGGTAGAAGCTTTCACGCGAAAATGGCGAATTCGTTATTGTCCCATGCCTGCCACTGGGGAAGAGTTCTGCATTTGAAAGAAAGTGCGATTGTTCTCACGAATCAACCACAAAACGCATTCCATTGGCTGTTTTCAACTTTCTCCTTTCCCTACTCATTTCCCCGGAGGTTTATTTTCTACGCGTCATTTGCTGTTCCTTCAAGCTACAAAAGCTGCTTCTTTCCCCATCCCCCCCTCTAACTGTCGCTTAATCATTCATTTTCCATAACAGCAAATTGTTAGCTCGATGAATGCCTATCATTTGTAAAATATGTTTTTTTTCCAATCTTCTTTTTTATCTTCATGTTTGTGCCTCGGGCTTTTTGAACCACCCTCGCTCTGTCATCACAGCCCGTTGCGTTTCATTCGTGGGAAAATACTTTCGAAAGTGGATGATTAAAACCATGGTTTGTGTTGGGAAGCACATTCAGTATTTTCCTGATGCTAATCTTTCCAACGTGTCTGCTGCATATCCACGATTCCTGTACAGTTTTAAAACAATATCTTAAACAAATCAGTATTATTTGGATGGTTCGTGGGTATACGTTGGCTCAGTATTCACTATGAATGTAAAATATATCAAAATATATTGTTATAATATGACCGTTTTACATGTTGTCAAAATAAAACAGTTTTTTATATATTCCAAATTAAAACATTCCAGACGTTTACTTCATTGGAGTTGATTACACAACACTGTATTTCAGTAGGTAGGTTTTGTCAAAAATTCTAAATATAATAATGTAAATATTACTGTTTTGAGTTTTATAATATTTCGAAAATATGATAATACATATATTTAATATATGTGGTACACATATAAAATTTTTCATATCATGAAAAATAGTCTGAACTATTATTTATCAAGTTTAAGTATGGTACGAAACACATTATAGAGAGAGATTAAACGTATTCATGTAGATAAGATATTTTCTGCGAAGCACCATAGGTATTGAAATGTAAAACTTTTCTTAAATATACTATGGGGATGGGAGTAACAATATTCAGAGTAAAGGTTTTCGTGAACGAATTATTTACCGAATTCAATTCGTTACCTACAAATTACCCGCTTAGACAACCCACACCACACAGGTGTGTTGAGAGTACACAGCGTTCCAAAACTGACACCCACCTTCACAACGAAGTTGTTCTCAAGCTTTAAAACATTCACAAGGTGTTAGAAACTCTACAAGAAGTAAATTAAAATTCAGTTTTAGAAATTATTTCAGCCCCCAGCCCCCCCCCCCCCCCCAAATTTGCCAAACCAAATGATTTTAAAATATAGAATAAGAAACGGTTTTGCAGATTGTTTCAAAAACCTCTGTGTTAATTTAGATTTTAAGCATTTTTTAGCGCACCATTCAAGCACACATAATATTTATTTCAAAGTTATATATATGGTAAGTCTGTGAAGGAAAAGCAATTTTTACATAGTCACTCAATAAAATATCCAGATAAACCTATCAATAATATTAATAACAATAATACATGACTTGCAAAATAAAATATCAAGAGTTACTATTGCGTAATAAACGGTGCTTAAGGGAGTTCTTGTATGTAATTTTTTAAATAATATGGTAGTCTATATAGTAACATTAATTATATCTTACCAGGTTTTTCAAAAACCTTTGCTCAAAGTATAAAAGTAAATTAGTTACAAAAATATTTATTCGCAAAGTATGTTACTGGGTAAAATGCTTTCTTAAATTTGATTTTTTTAATACAAAAACTATATGGCTTTAGTTAGAGAAAAGGCTTTGGGCAATTTAATCTCAAAATTTTGGAGCAAGCCTTAAAGGATTTTTACAAACAATGTACATGAAAATATTTTGTTATTTTCATTAATACGTTCTGGAAACATAAATTAATTTTTTTAAAACCATATTTTTGAGGCCAAAATCACACAGTTTATACAACAGTTTTATATGCAGATGACACTGCAACAGACTCACATATTATTCAAAGAATTACTCTTTTCATGAAAGAATCATTGTAAATTATATTTGTATTTTAATTTTAAAAACTGTGTTTATAAATTAATCACATCATAAGTTAATAACAGTAGATAAATAGTAAAAGTTATTTACCTATACGAAATCACAAAAAAATCTGATAACAATGAAAAAATCTAAACTCACACATAAAACACTTCTCACATTCTTTAAAATTTGTGCTATAATATAATTTTTTTAAAGAAAATAGATTTGCAAATATTGACTTAATTTTAGTTGGAGTCACTGCATCCATATAATTAACTGTGAAAACCATTTTAAAATTATTGTTTCTGAAATAAGTGTAGGTTTTTATAGCTAAAGATCTAAATAAATATATATGTATATTTATATATATTAATTTGAACCGATGTGACCTCAATCATATCGTATTTTTCTAGAAAATGGCACCTTGCGAGAAAAAAAAAACATCCGCACACACGACAACTTCCCTCTCTGACATGCGCACGTGCTGAAAGACAAAAGGTAAGACTCTTTGCCCCTTTGGAATTATTTAAGAGTAGACGGAAATGCTATGTATGACGTCACGGCAGGGTGGTGGGAAGGGGAACGAGAGACTACTTTAGAAAGTAGTTCAGACAGCATTGCAGAGAGGCGAGGAAGAGACGACAAGTCGTGGATAATAAGTTCAGACTGTACACGTCTGACATGAGGGATCCATCATATCACTGTCGCCAAATTTATAGACTACATTCAACTTATTGTTAATTGAGCTTTAGTGTATTTTTGGTACACAAACAAACGTTTAAAGAAGTGTAAAATTGAAATAAGCGCCAAATTGAAATAAACGCTAAATCTAAATCTATATTTTACAGTAGGTAACTGCTCCCTGATGATGGCGACTGCAATGTCTACCGAAACGTCGGTGAATTATCCGCCAAGGACACGGCTACAACCCAGAAGCCAAGCTACTTCAGACAATGGCCGTGAAAGCCTGCGCACATTATAATCAGTCATGTGCTTAATATTACAGACACTTTTATGTTACCAGGGGTGAACAAAAACCATGAGTAGACTACATTGTAAAGACGTTTTAATCAGCTCATAAGTTGTGCCATGTTGGTTAGACGCTGAAAACATTTTATTGTTTGCATTGCGGCAACAGTTTTAAATGATTTTTTTAAAATGTAAATATGTTTTACGACGGAGATCCTAATTAATGCTTACTTACAGTGATCGGAATTGGTCAAGCACAATTTCCTCAGTTTTTTGGGCAGAACAATATGGCGACGGGGAGGTAAAAATGTGACTTCAACTAAATCACAACATTCCGTCTCCTGACCATTCTAAACGCAATGAATGTTACCATAGTAATATATATATAAATAACGTAGTGGGACTAAAATTCACGGATATCCGTTGCTGCGCACAACGCACAGTAAGCCAGTCACTAGAATCGTCTCCCACACGTTCCGTCTAATCTAACGACAATGAATCACGGCATAAATGTTTGTCGGAGGAAGGGGAATTTCTTTGGCAAATATTATTCATCTGATAATTTATCTCTGCGCTCGAATTCCTGTTTGCGCTGCTCCAGGAATAAACTCTGCCTCCCCCCCTCCTTGCTTATCCAAGAAAATAAACCCTTCCACTCATGATCGTCAGAGAAAAACAACCAGAACTGGGTCACAGCACCTAACTATATGGCTGTCGTAGTGTTGCATAGCCAAATGTTGCTTCGGAAACACGTTACTAGTATAGTAAATTTGAGACACTTCGGGTGTCTCATGTGATTATGTTTAGTGTTTATTATGTTTAATTATAATTTTAACGTAATTTTTTAAGTAATGTTTTCATATTTATTTTTATATACGTCTTTACTAGTTTTAGTTAATATTTAATCAAGTACTGTGGTTTTCCGTGCGGCCATTTACCCCTGCTGAATGGACTTGTCCACACATGAAAGAGGGGGAAATTAGCGGAGGGAGGTGGATGACGTCACGGGAGTGTGACGTATGCGGCGAGCGGACTGTTTGGACTCTGGGCAGTCCTAGTCGAGAGAAGCTTGCGGGCGTTGACCGACGGCGGGTCAGTTGTGAATATGAGATCCCAGGGTAACTCCGTGCACGGGAGTTGGGACACGACCCACACTTCGGTATGAACGGTTAACCATGGACACTGCTACGCGGAGTTATCGTTGCCGCGGCCCGCATCAGCTGCATTATATTTTTTATAATTTGGATTGTACGGCAACGTATTTCCCATCAACGATTTTAAACTTTTTCGCAAGTCGCGAGTGTTAATCCACCACGTCCCGAAGTGCGTCGACCGGGGCCATTTGACTGTGCAACAAGTGTCATCTGCGCCCAGTCTACAGCCCGGGTACCCGAGGCGCTACAGTTTGGTAAATTTCTACTGCACGGCGAGCACTAATGTAAGTAAAACTTTATTTTATTAATGGTGGAAGAAGAAGTTGTTTTTGGGACGCTAGCCAAGATTTCGTGTGGAATTCCCCCCCCCCCTCCTCGCGCGGCGTTGAAGGACAGACTTAGACTTATGCGATGGCAAGGTTTTTGTGCCGCAGGTAACGTGATCGCTACGGCCGGGTGTCACGTATATGATTTGTAAATTTTATGTCGTTTTTTATGTATTTTATTCCACTTGTCTGTAGTTCATGTATTATAATTTATCCGGAATAAATTTAGATGTTTGCATATAAAGTAATTGGTTTGAACGCTGCAATAACCTACTGCATACACAATCAAACTTGTAATTTAGTTTTGCGTCTCTACCGCGTTTTCGCAACTAGCCTTGGCGAAGTCAAGGTTAGCGGGGTTGAAAAACAATGCTTGTAACTGGCGGTGCAGGTAGAGATGGACGTGGGCTGTTTGCCCCTGCACGGGGTAATTTTTTACACCCACAAATTGACCACAACAACATAAGACTACCAAACCCCCCCCCCTTTTTTTTTTTGCCAAACAAACGGTCTGTTACGACAAAGAAAAATTTTGTTTGAATAGGAACGATTGCAAGGTTAGAATTGCTGCAAACAAAGTGTTTGATTTTAATGTTCGATACAAGCAAAACAAGTTTTCACTCTCATTAAAATAGTACGAAGTTTACTAAATATAGGTATGTCAAAAGTCACACTATAATTACTACAACAAAATATTAATTTAAAATTTATCGTAATTCATTAAAAACGGATATTATAACCTTTAATCATATTTATATAAACATATTCTTTGATTAAAAACTACGTTTATTTGAATTAAGGAAACAATTTCCAGAGTTATTTTATACAAAGAAAGTGCTTTTGCGATATAAGGGAAATATGTATAAAATTATCGTGTCAAAAATATATCAGACTAGCTGCAGTACCCGGCGTTGCCCGGGCTGAAAACAGGGTGAAGGGGACCTTTTTCGAAATCAGATGTAGTTAGTAATTGTATTCTTAATTTGAATGTCAAGTGTGCAAAATAATTTATATCACTTCCAGATCCCGTCAGACGTTGTTCTGCCAGTGTATAGTTATTTACCTGTATATATCGAAAAATTGGTGGTCTGTATGGAATCTAGACTTTATAAAGCACTATAGAAAAAAGCTGAAAAATAAGAGATTACTAATATTGAAATGATTCCATTGTCTAGCTAATGCTCAGCATGCATTGCAATGTCTCATTCAGTTTTGTTTTGTAATATGTTTAAAGTAGTTAAACATATACAAATCATCCATCCATATCTAAATATATACTTATCTCTATTTACATCTATATATATATATGTATCTCTTTATATCTACATATATACACATATATACCTCCCACTATCGCTATCTCTTCTATATATAAATCTCTATATAGCGCTATACATCTATATATCTCTTTATCTAACCCATTTCATTCTCTATACCTCGCTCTATCTCAACTTATCTTTCTGTCTTTCTCAATCTCACTCTGTATATATATATATCACTCTATCTCTGTCTCTCTTTTATGTTTAAATAAATTGTCTCATGCGTGCGCACTTTGACAACAAAACAGACGAAGTGCCGCTATATAATATGAAACAAACACATTTTTTGAAACGATTCGTGCTCCAACTATTGCGAAATAGTTATACCATCTCAGAAACCTTCACGGGTATCCGCATAACAACTCACCAAAATTTAATCGCAATCGGATAAATGGTATAGGAACGCATACGGCACAAACAAACGAAAATTAAAGACATGACAAACGCATCAAACGAAGGTGCGTTTAAAATTCAAGGCAACTCTATCTATTGACGAAGTTAAGAACCAAACTGTTATTAGCACCTTTATTTTGCTAGCCGCTACGAGCTCCAACAAACCGGACTGGTCTCACCAAGGAGAAAAATATGAATTTGCAAGACCTTACTATGTGTATGATCATGTGTCAGACATAGAGAAATGACACTCACTCACTATTTGTATGCCTTGGACCTATTTTTTTTCTGTTATAAAATTAAATTTTCTCTTTTTCACTCCCTTAAGGATGGAATTTCATATTAATATGTAGCCTATGTGTTATTCTGATGTATAAGTTATATTATTGTAAAGTTTCATTCAAATCCATTCAGTAGATTTTACGTGAAAGAGTAAAAAACATCCATCCATAGTTACAAACTTTCGCGTTTATAATATTAGTAGGATTTTTTTTCATGCAAATGCACTCGTTGTGTTCAAGATTACCTACCATAAGATCGAAAATATGGTCAAGCTCCAATATATTTTGTATTACTTTTTTAAAAAAAAAAGATAGAGTGATTACAGGTGGTAAAATATAATTTATTAATGATTGTTTGAAATTACTAGGAATATAAGAACCGTTAAATCAATTATCGAAGAAAAACAATTCTTGAATAAAATGTTATGAATATAATATTTACTATAAGCCTTAATGACAACAGAAAAAAAGAAAAACGAATTGAAATTCTAAGTATTTGGGGGAAACAATGGAACGAGACATTTTCGATGACTGTCTGGTACTCCCAAGGTGCTCCCATATTTCCTTTGAAATTATCTTGAATCAAAAAACGTCATATGATTTCATTTCGTATATATCATGCAATGCACGAGAGGTGCCTTAAAGTGATTGCTTAAAAACTAAAATATTTTGGCGGTTCACTTCAAAAATCTTTTGAGTATCTTCAGAGCCTTCTAAGGTTATTAAATATTTTTCTTTTTGTAAGAATATTCATCTATACGTTTATGGTATACATTAGAGAAGTACTCAGCAAAGGTATTAGATAGTAAAACTGGATCAGTTGACACAACTTCACTTTAAGATCTTCATGAAAAAAATTTCTCATTATTTTCACAAAGCGCCAAAGGTATTTTGGGTTTGTCCTTACTTTATTATTAATATGTCTGGTCCTGTTAATTTTGTCACGTTTAATAAGATAAGTTTTTTGACTTTCTTCCTGTATAACAAGAATTACGAGTAATAGCAAATGTTGCTGTTTTGTTTGTATAATTTATGGAAGTGTTTTTGTTTTATTTTAGAGCAGAAATTGCAATGATAGGGTATTTAAAAAATTTAATTCTAAGATTTTGGAAAATTTTAAAAATGTTTTGGCTAGAAAAATAGGCGTTGGTTTCTAAATAAACCGACAATTTTTTCTAATACTTTCATTATTTATCATCAAAATTATTCTATCCTTAATTAAGAAGTGTGGTCAACACAGGGATCATAAATAACTTACCATCAAATCACTATCAACAATAATTATAAATGTTTCGATTAATTTGTCTGTTTTATTTCGACGTCTTCAACTACAGACAGAGTGTTCATCCAACGAAAAAACAGGAGTTTACTTAATTTTTTTATCATTATTTGAAAAAATTTAAATAAAGTTCGCGGTAAATTAAAAAAATTTAATATGTGAATAATTTTTTAACCATTATATCCTATTTTACTAACAGAGTTTAGAAATTTTATATATTTAAATTTTAATAATAAAAATTTATCATTTACGTATAACCCCTAATAAAATCAAGAAATTATCGGAGTATCCAGTTAGAAATTAATTTTTCGGATGATTTACTTTGTGTCGGAAATAAGACATCTCTCCAACGCAAATGACTCAAAAAGTGAACAATTTGATTTTTATTTTACGGGGAAATTGTTACATAAGAACTTATTCTTGTCGACTCTGTTTTTACTCAGAAAGAAATGATGATTTACCACGGTAAGTATACCAAAATGCTTTTTATTATATAGTTTCACGTATGTCATGGTGAAACATGGATATTTTTATTTAATAAAAACCGTCATACATTTTAAATACCATTTAATGCTTTTAACCGCCAATTAGCAGTCAGGCAAAAATTCATTATTTTTATTTTGTGCCCGACTAAAAAGCATCACTCACTACAAGTTCACCGCCAGGTAACGCATGCAAAATTATTTATTCATAAAAATCTGCCATTTGCTGAAACAAAAAAAAACTAACTAAATTAAACACGGGAAGTAAAGCCGGACTTTAAATTGAAGACTTCTCTCATTCTCGGGTGTTTTATGTTTAAATTAGTTACAGTTTTCACAAGTAAAATTTTTTATAATTAAACCTCTTTTGTGGGGTGCAGTACTTCCTGATGAACTCGACTACGAAATTTGCTACCCAACATTTATGAAGTGCAATGTTCGTTCGAAGACAGTATCATGTATGAAAAATAATAATAGAGTACGTAAAAGCAGCAACTCAAAAATGATTCGAAGCTGAATCTTGGGTCGCTGTTCAGAAATATCCTTCCGCGGACGCAGCCGGAGAGAGAAAAACTCCGAGATTTGAGAGGAGCGGAGGGCACCAAGAGTCCTCCCTTGTTTACCTCCAAGGCTGAGAACCTCTCCGGAGGCAATAGAAACGGTTTTGTTCTGGTCTGATGGACCCGGGGTGCTATCGCCCGCGGGCACGCGAAGGCGGTCCTCCGGATCTGATTGTGTCGTCGGGGGAAGGGTGGTCACCCCCCTACCCCTCACCGGCCAAAAAGGGCCACCCCTCTCCTTCGACATCCCTCCTCAAGGCTCACGCCCAAGGACCCCTGCAAAGGGGCAGGAGTGATATGAGTGACTTGAGGGGTTGGAGAAGAGAAGGCGGTTGGGGGGGGGGATAAACATTGACACTGCAAACACGTAGACGAGAGAGCGCTGCGCCCCGCGTAACCCCTCTCTATCTCCCTCCCCTCCTTCTACCCGAAGGGCTTCGATCACCCCCTGCAGGGGCTGACTGATTTCAGACGACGCATCTCGTCACACGTGGTTGCTCCGCGGGTTAAGGAGAAGGGAGGTGGGGGCTGGAGGGGAGGCAGCAAGTGCTCGGGAACCCCCTTTCCAATCTCGGTTCCCGATGCTCATGAAACCAGCTGGTGCAGCAAAGGAAAACAAAAAAATAATAAAAAAGAAAGTTCTCAGTTGTATACGTATGCAGGAATCCCGTATGCTACATTTTTGGTTTGCGGTTAGATGAACTCGTTTGAAAAAAAAATATATAAAACCTGGCTTGCTTTAAAATGATCTTTAGCCGCTCGTCGAAATTAAAAGAGGATGGGATAGGAAACATATTTTATACCATGTTAATATTTTTTTTTATCATTTAATATTGAAATTACGGTCTTCGTTGAGGTAGATATATTTAAATAGAACTGTGTAGTCTTTCTCGATTCTATAACAAACGCCAATGGCACTATTCGTAGCTGTCAGTCACAGATAACGTCAGGCTATGTTTACGGAGCCAAATTTCAATAAATTAAATGGCAGACAATTACTGTTTCCTGAAAAATTGTTTGAAACCGAAATTGCGTTTATTTTTCTCCTGTATCTCCACCTTAAGCCAATTAGTTGAAGCGGGGTAGCACCTTTGTAGGTCAATGGATTCAGTTTCTACAGGACTTTGATTCCGGTTCCTATATGTTCGGGTTGATATGTGTTTTCCACCGATTTCCCTACATCATTTAGGCAAATCCTAGGACGGTTTCTTTTAAAGCCATGGATAATTACTTCCTCAGTATCGCTTTTCTCTGTTAGGATACCTGTTCTCAGTTAAAGTCACTAATGCCCTCGCTTTTTACGAGATGATACGGTCAAACATTATTATGTTTAACTAACAAAAGCCACTCGTAGGAATTTATCGAGCTTTTTCTATATTGCAACGTCCATGCTTTTTTGTTTGCTTTGTCAGAAGTGGTTTGCCTGTTCTCAAAATTTATTTCTCTCGATTTTTATTAAATATTTTAATCGCTTATTTACAATTATAAAACACTCTTTATATTTACTTACAAGTTTGACAATTCATTTCGGCTTCCTTTTTTTCTGTTTTTTTTATACGTACGTATTTGTCAGTCTCAATTTTCTGCTATGTTGGAATGTCTTGCAGTAACTTATGTCCGTAGCTATTTACCGAAAAAATACTTATATTAATTATAAATATAATTATGAAATCACCTCGTAATAAATTTGATTTAAAGTTACCTTTCCATTGCTCTAAATATAAAAAACCTTACAAAATTTAAAAATAAATTACACGTTAAAAATATGAACTCATCTCATTCCTGTCATTACAAAGATATATTCTTCGTAACACTAATTATTTTTTTCTCCACTATAACCATGGAATATTTTTCGTAACTTTTTAAATATAAACCTACTGCACGCATTGCTGAAATATTATAGGTGCATGCAGAACTGTTGTGTGTAGAAGGTAAATATGAATAACATAATGTCGAAAGAGTAGGTACTGAAAAGTCATGAATATGTTTAGAAAGAGAAAATAATTCAATAAGTGAGCCGGTAGTGAGAAAACTCAACTTAGTTTTTAATATACTAATTTACATATTTTAGGCTTTATGTTTTTGAGTAGCTATGTTACTTACTGTAAAACACACATACGTTAGATACAAAACTTATTAAACTTCAAATTTTAGAATAAGGATGTAAGAATTATGTACGAGGATAAAATCTCAGTTCATATTCGTTTTTAATTTCAAACATAACCTGGGACTACAAAAAAAATCCATTTAATCCCCCAAGTAGGTTCTTTGATTGATTAAAAATCTTTTTGGACATACGCCATTGTTGGTGTATACTATATGTCATAGAAAAACCTTTAGAATAGACAAAGAGATGAATACACAAAAACATAGAACATAGAAAACAAATCAAAATCAGCCAATGTCCAAAGTAGAATGCACAGACAGCCTAGAGAATCAATGTTTGACTGAGGACAAACAGTAGGTGACTCCAGATAATCAACCCTACATAAATAGGAATAAGTGAGACTGAATCACAGAAGAGGAAATGATAAATTAGTAAATATCTAGGAAGATCTTGCAGATGAATTAAATAGTGTCTACATCTATCAACGATGTCTAATTATTTACAGTCAGTTATACTGCAGATTTTTGGTCCATTTTACTTTTCTAGAACAATTTAAATGCCACCAGTTATTTTGAGTGTATTATATTGCAACATAACAATTTTTATGTAAGAGAATTTTTCGAAGCAAGTCTTCAGATATCATTGTTGCTTCACCCGTTTCGTTATAATTTTCATAACCAAACATCTACTGCATTTAAAATTAATTTCAAAATGTGAGGTCTGAGTTTATAATTAAGTTTCAAATTGAGTTCTCCATTTTTGTTCAGTAATCTTTCAAATGCTCTTTATTCTACAAGGGTTTTATTCATATACTTAACGTTCTATAGTCTCACTTATTTATTTGTTTAGACTAGAAGTTAGCAATAGAACGTGGCATGTGAGACATGAATGTAATCCAATATTTTTCTAACGCTAATGTTTATTCATCCGGTTAACAGTCAGTAGACCGAAAGTCGATCTAAAACCATTTCCTTAACATGCGCTTTTGTTGTTATATACTGTATGTCATAGAAAAACCTAAAAAAATGGTCAACAAAGATAAATACAAAAACACACAGACAATAAGGAAAAAAAAATAGCATATGTCAAATTTTAATATCTAGATGGATCAGAAAACTCCGTGAAAAATAATTGGTAATATATTTTTTTAATTTAATTACGGACCAGACAAACACAATGGGCTCAGCTGTAATTTAATTTTTTTTCTGACTGAAGAACGTTGGCTAAATGTCATTTCGGTTAAATGATTTTTAGCATAATAACTGTAAGTCTAGTGCTGTTCGGTCAACTGTCTTTAGCAAGTCTTAAATGTTTTTTTAATGAGATAAATGGTAATAGTTTTGTCATAGGAAACATTCGGTGTTCATGGGTGCTTTAGTGGTTGTGGTGACCATAATCGTTGTGATCGTATGTTTACTGCGTTGTCCATGTTTGTTGTCATCTGCATTTACTTTTCTTGTTGTTGTTGAAACTGTCTCTCGTTTCTAGTCTGTGCTGTTAATTTTTCAAGACTAAATTCCTACCACGTAATTCTTGTGCTGTCTGAAATTTATAGTTTGAATGGGTTCGACTGTGTTGTCGTCATTCTGTTGTCCATAATACCTGTTTAGTTTCATCGTAGGGTCCATCTTTTCAACACATCTGGTTTAACCTTGTTCTGTATGAATTTATGTGTTTATTTTTGAAGTTATACTTCTTTAGGCGCATTATGAAAAATAATGAGTGTGAAATTTCAAGATGCGCGCGCATCATTGTAACACAAAATTAACAGGTTGAAGCTGCCCGCTAAACCGCTCATTAAGTCTAAAAAAAAAAGTTACCAACAAAATAGAAATAGAACCTCTATTAATCGCGCATGTTGGCTCGCTCGTCGCCTCTGATCACTGTTTTCATATTTATAATATTTATCCACATGTTTATAGTTTCTACATTCACAACACGTGTTTTAGTTTCATACAAGTGCGAATTATATATGTGCTAATAAATTATATTCAGTAGTGATTTAAATTGAGTATTTTGATAATATTATTTACTATTCGTAAATATTAGTAAAAACATTTTTTCCGTTATACTTTTTCAAGTGCTCCAATATAATTGAGGTTAACTATCCGTATGCATTATTTATTGATATAAATTAAAATATTATTATTTAATATAAAATACTAAATATTATTTAATTATTAATGTTGAATATTTATTATTTGTTATTTAATATTTACAAATAAATATAAATTTAAAAAAAATTGCGATAAAAATTAAAATCGAAAAAAAATTAAAATATTAATTTTTAATATTTATTATTTAATTGAATGAATCATAAATATTTATAAAAATAAAAGAAAATTGTTTATCAAAACTTTTTGATAAAAATTAAAAGTGAATATTAAATTAAGAAAATAATAAATATTTTAAAAATAAATAAACTTAAATTAAATTTTTGAATTTATTATTATATTTATTTATTTTCTTTTAAAAAATTAAATAATCAATAATAAATATTTAAAATTAAGAATCTTATAGTAATTAGTGCAAATTATTTAATATATATTTATTATTCTCTAAATATTATTTATTTAATTTTTCAATTTTAAACTGAACTTTATTGAATGTGTTGACTATCGTTTTCCAGCCCTTTTGTTATTTTATTGTAATTAATTACTTGCATGCAATTAAAAACTATTTTTAATGATGCCAAAGAAGTATAACTTCTCACGCGCGAACAACCCACACACCCATTTTTTTTTAATTTCTTATTCTGCATTCTTGAATTCTTTCCATGACAAACAGTGCAAAACTACAATGGCACATGTAAAACAATGTTTTAATTAAATAATAAATTGTTAAGTTTTCTGTCGAAAGACATTTAGGTGAGATGAATTTCCAGCAAAACGAATATCGACCTTTTGCCGAAATGAGACATGAACATATTCAGTTTTTAAACTCTTTGTGACGAAAAGGAGTATAAGATGTCCTGCAATGTGAAGACAATCAGATGTTAAGGAACAAAAAATTATTTCACATGGTTTGAAAAAAAAATTACGTATGATTACTTACATGTTACGAAAATTAATTAATAATAATTTATTTTAAAAAAATGGTTGTCTGTAAAGTCGGTTTACGGACGATAGTTAAACGTGACAAAGTCATAACAAAACATTGATGAAAATATTGTATACTTTTATGAATAAAATTGTATAATTTTTATTGAATTATCACTATTTCGTATGGATACAAAGAAGGAGTGAAATGAAATCTACAATTTAATTGATAAATTTACTTTTATTTGCACTCATTTAATTCCAATATGTTTATTAGTTTAACGAAGAGATTATTTTAACTATAACTTTTTTACATGTTTGCTATTTAACATCTTTCAATCTGTGTTATTCTGTTAAGGATAGGACGATGATAGGAAAAAGTAGGAAACGAATGGGAGTGTTTCAAGTTTAATGTGCCTCGAAAAAGTCAAATCGACGGTTGCTCCAATCGAGTGGAAGAGAGATAGATGCGGTGCAAGCTTACAATGAGCGTAACGGGACAATGAACGCAACTGGGCAACGTGCGTTACGGGACACTTTTTCGTGCGTGCAGCCGGCGTTCATCGATTTACTAGACGTTGTCACGTCGTTAGTAAATTTTGGTGAGAGAACAAAACTGATGATTGTTCTCAGAAGTTTGACAGACTGACGCCATGTAGTCGTTAAACTTGCGGCCTAGTTCTACCGTGTTCTCCGAGCATTACGGTGCATTATGCACGCGGTGATAAAAACGGGCAGGGGTTTCCCCTCTATTCTATTCGCGCGCCGCGAACACATCTGGCTCTCAGGGAAGCGACACACTGCAGGAGACACGCACTAAAGACTCGCCCGCCCCACTATAACACGGCGCCGTGCATGTACAGTCGAAGCACGTATCTTTCTCGCAGTGAAAATTTTTTGCCGGCCTGAATATGAATTACGTTCGCGGAAACTCGGGCGGCGGGAGATAGGGACTCGATCTCGCCGAGACCCTTCTGCGAAATACATAAAAAAAAAAAAAAAATTGCACGTCAAGTCGTGAAATAACACAACGCGAGTCTCTTTGCCATTTTTTTTTTCCTTCGGCACGTAACAAAACGCCTTCGGCTGGGCCACGGAACTCAAACCGTGTTTCCTCGCACATGTGAAACCCAATTTCTGAGTTCCTGCGTTAAATCAATAAATTTCTGCTTGCACTCCTACAAGCAAAATAACTTAAGAAAATGTAATTTAATAATAATTTAACCTTTAGTAGGTTAAAATGTTCAAATTTGAACATTTTAAATTTTTTTAAATTTAATTATATAGGGGAAAAAATCATGAACTCAAATTTCAGCCGGGATGTCAATGATGAACACAATGCTTACAAAATATTTGGGAATATATTTTTAGCCTTCATGAGAATACTCCCTAACATTAGAAAAATATTTTTTGGTAGGGAAAAATAATTGTTAAGTAAAAATATGTGACTACTCTATATTGATCATTTAGGACCTAAATGACCTTAGGCTTCTTGAAATTATAATTTTTGGTTCCGGAATCTCGCAAAAAAGGGAAAAATTAATTTAGACCGATACTGTGTTAGTAGTTTGAAAACAGCCAAAACATTTGTCACAATTTGTAAGAATTCAACAATAAATAAATATTTGACAGAGTGATTTACCGGGTTGTAGCACAACTCACTAAACCAAAAGTGCAATTTGTAGGATACGAGGTTTTGATGTCAAAAGCAAGAGTTATTAAAAAAAAAAAAAACCAGCGTTAAAAATTTTAGTTTGTAAATGTTTATCATGCTTATGTATATTAATTAACTAAAGCTAATGAAGTGTGATTCCGTTTTTATTACCTTACATCACAGTAAAAATACGTACATTTTCGTTTATTTTTACGCCCTTTTGTGCCTTTTCAAGACTAAGCTCAATAAAATAAGATGTTTATTATTTTAAATGATTCGTTTGAGTGTTAAGAAAATTAATAATAAGCATAAATTTTAAATTTAAAAAGTAGGTATCATTGACTACTTAAACATGACTTTTATTACTAAAGATTTCAGACCAATTTTACAGTGCATAATTTTGTGACTTAAATTCATCTAACATTACAGTCCTCTGTGTGAGTACTATATATATTTATACAGTTCTGTACCTCAAAACCAAATGAGCGTAAGTGACAATTGGGCAAATTTAAAGGAGAGTAAAAAAAAATTTCTCTTTCTATGATATTGTTTTCCATCAACCTCCGTATGCATTTAACCTGTAAAGAGGAACATTTTCTACCAACTGAGGAAATTCTTTAAAAACAGCCAGCCATTGGCACATAACACTGTAACTGGACTTAGTTTGTCTGGCTCAACTTAATGCTCATACTCTTTTAACCTTCGCTAAATAACTAAGAAAATGGTTTGAGTCAGTTGCAATGCTATCGGCAATAAAAACAATAATTTCTAAATTTGGATTGAGAATCGTTTGGCTAGGATCCACATAAATTGCCATTAAATGTTTTGTATTTCGCATCAGTGGTATATATTGGTAGATCCTGGTCCAGGGTCCAGGGTGTGGATTGAGATTGTCGCCGCCATCTTGGATTTTGACTTCACGGTGGCCATATTGGATGAAAACATCACCGATGCACTTTTCTTTGTGGCCGCCATATTAAATTCTCACATCATGGCGGCCATTTTGGATAACCTTATTCTTCACCTCGGCTGCCATCTTTCAATGTAGCCGTCTGTAAAATTTAAAATTTCCGTTTGTTCGGTGCTGCTATCTGCGGGTGATGGTGGCAAGCAACGTTTACGATTCAGGCAGCGAATTCTAGCGGCGGGCGCAGAAAGCGAGTGTGTGATTCGCGTCCAGAAATTTTGGAATTTACTTGAAAAGCGAATACTTTATTGATCAGCACATTTATCAAGCTTGGCGTTATTTTAAAGAATCCTACAATAAATTTAGTGTCAGAGTTTCGTATAATAAGTTTATTTGCAACATGAACAACAAAAGAACACACGAATTTTCTCGTTACCGAGGTTAAATGTTTACACCTCACTGGCGAGTACTGAAATACTTGCTCACATTTTTTAAACGAATACGGCATCATTCAGTTCCTGTCTCCCCCTTAACGTTTTACATAGTTTCACAATAAAAATTCAAGCAAATTGTCATGACCCTTTTCTTTCCTCGTTTTCCTATATCGTATCATTCTATATCCACGTAATTTGCTAACGTGATGTTTACCAAACATATATTTTTTTAGTTTCATTAATGCATAGCTTCTCACCGACAATGAAGTAATTAGAGAAAGCAACACGCATTCACACACTATGAAATTTAGGAAGGAAAAAGGTCGTGACCTACAGTAAGGAACCAACTCAGCATTTGCCTGGAGTGATTTAGGGAATACGCGGGAAACTGGAATCAATATGGCTGAATGGTGATTCGAACTCACGTCCTCTGGAATGTGAGTCCAGTGTGTTACCGAAGTATTTCACTCCTCGTTAGCAAAAAATAAGGCTGAAATAAAGAGTGAGTGTTGGAATTCAAATAACAAGTATCTTAAAGAAGTGTAACTATAGAATACCGAAATAAATTCTGGATTCAGGATCCTTAAAATCACTGTATTTTAAATAAAAACACTGCTACGCTTTCAAAATGCAAGTATACAGGCTCTTTCGTTTTAAATGTGCGTGGATTTTATATTTACTTAAAAAAAAGTATAACTATTTTTGATACGATGGAACAACGTGTTGATAGAATATTAAAAACGTTTTCACGAAACTGATTCATTTATATAAGTAATTGTAAAGTTTCTCAGTACATAAAGGGACAAATCTGTACCTTGGAGGCATAAGAAAACTATGTAAAATAAAATAAAATATTTTTCATGAGAGAATTTTAAAGAACTTTAAATAGTATATATATTTTTACTCATATATTTAATACCCAAACGTTTTAGATATTTGACAAATGGTAGATGTAAGTGTTCCATGTCACTAGAAACTACGCCAAACAGTGGTGAAGTTTATGGTTAAAAGTGATTTTTGCACAAAAGTAGACATAGCGTCTTATGCCTCCGAGGTACAGAAAAATATTTGTGTTTACATACTTTTTTTTTAGAAATAGAATAAGGATAACGGTATTCAGGCGTATCAGGATAGAATATTTCTTCGTGGTAGAAATGAGCTGCATTCAGCAGATATCTGGAACGTCTGGCAACGTTGCGCACGGGGAGTGTTTTAAAAGAGCAAGACGTTCGTCTACTAGCCCGTTATACTGTGACGCGTAAACGTAGATGGATCTCCACGGAATAGAGTTTCTACAACAACTCGTACGTGGAGGCGTACGGACCAGCTCGGCTATGCTGAGAGAGACCTTCCGTCCACGTCACTCCTAGCGACCAATAGAAGCCGAGAACTTGGCTGCGGTGTTTTTTTAATGTATAAAATACAATACAATTTATTTAGATTAAAAGAATATAATTTTTTTCATTATTTGTTTGTCGTTTATTGACGTGACAACGTCTAGTAAATCGATGAACGCCGGCTGCACGCACGAGTAAAGTTTCCCGTTACGCACATCGTCCCGTTACGCTGTGTCCCGTTACGCTCATTGTACGCTTGCGCCACATCTATCTCTCTTCCACTCGATTGGAACAACCATCGATTTGACTTTCTCGAGGCACATTAAACTTGAAACACTCCCATTCGTTTCCTACTTTTTCCTATCATCGTCCTATCCTTAACGGAATGACACAGATTGGAAGAAGTTAAATAGCAAACATGTATAAAAGTTATAGTTGAAATAATCTGTTCGTTAAAGTAATAAACATATTTGAATTAATGAGTGCAAATAAAAGTAAATTTATCAATTAAAATGTACATTTCATTTCACTCCTTATTTGTATACATACAAAATAGTGATAATTCAATAAAAATAATTCAATTTTGATTATTAAAGTATGCAATCATTTCATCCATGTTTTGTTATGACGTTGTCACGTTATATATATCGTCCGTAAACCGACTTTACAGACAACCAATTTTTTTTTAATTATTTACGTAAATTCTGCCCGTGCTATTATCTCGAAGCACTACATATGTTTTTTTTAAAAATTAAACTGATATTTCGTAACCTTGAAAATGCAGTCTCATCGGTTGGCATTTGTTACGTTTTTTCACTCCTTTTGTGAAGCGGGCCTAAGGTCGGTTTGGCTTCGTCTTGAACCTGCCGACCCACCGTCGCCTATACTCGCCGGTTGTTTAATCACAGAGCGACGGCCCTATGTCCTCTCTTCTCTCGTCCGGCCTCGCCCCGACTGCTCCAACTCGATTTGCAGACGTCCCTTTCCTTCCAGCCTCCCCCTCCACTTCCAATCCCTTCAAGATTCCCGACCCCTTTGTCCAGACGATGCGTCAATCTCCCCTGGTGAGAAGAGTGGGGGGGGGGGGGGGGGGTCGTGTCCGTGTCTCCTCTCGCCCGACGCCGCAGCCGCAACGACTGTCACACCGTCAAACCACCGATCCCCGTCAGCTCACAGCACAGTCGGTCCGACGGCGTTGCCAGACTTCCACCGAGGAGGTCGCAACGCCGCGACCAACACGTCGCGACAGGGAAGCCTACAACTCATGTAGTTTCGGTTCCCTACCACGTTCGTGCGACTTCGGATTTCTCTCAAAAATTGAAATTAAAAAAAAAATCGAAGGGTTAGGTTAGGTTAGGTCAGTCACAACATGCTTGTTTTCATTGGAAACTTCTGATTTAGCGGCTGAAGTGGCGTTAATACCAAAACGCAGAACTTCGGAAATCTTCGCAAATTCTTGCAGGGAACCGAAACTACGTGAGTTGTAGGCTTCCCCGTCGCGACAGGCCCCAGTCCTACGTGCAAGACATTCCAAACTTGTGCAGACAAACCACGGCTGTGCTAGTGAGATGTTTCCGTCGTCGTCAAAACCCAAGGTGGTAAGAAGTGAGGGAGTTTTTGTTGTGTACAATCTCCGCCGTGTTAACACTTTTAAAGTCAAAATGAGAACATCCCCCCCCCCCCCCCCCACAAATCAGGGGGTAGTCTTGCCTGCATGATTACATGGTAATTCTGCGAAGACGTTTTTTCCCCCGCTCAGCTAATTGTTGCGCCATATTGGTTAGACGCCCAAAATTTTTGGCGGAAGTGTAGTGCGTTGTGAAAATAATTTTTTAACGTATTATTTTATACAAGTGACTGTTATTAACGACACACTTACTAACCATCACCGGACGTTATCAAGCGCCATGTACGTAATGTTTTAAGCGGAACAATATGGCGATGGCGAAGTTAAAATAAAAAGTTACTTCAACTACGTCATCGCATACCGTCTCCTGGCAATTCCTAACTTAGTATCCCCAATCCCGTTTCTCGTGTTCATAGAATTTTTTTTGATTATATTGAAGATTAATGCTCATTTCTTGCACATGTGTTCAGTAGCCAATGAAAGACATGGTCGCCGTGACATCAGCACGACAAAACACACGTCTCGACGGCCCGCAAGAAGTAGATTCTATTTATAATTTCGTCGTGTCGTGATTCACGACGTAAAGCTAAACGGAAACCTTACCTAACTAAACTTAAGAAATATTTACCTCCTTAGTAAATATTTACGCTGAAAAATAAATTTCGTTTTACGTTTGGGATACACTTTCACATTTGTACTGCGACTTTTAATGTTCATTACTTTTATTTAAATTTTTGCATAGGTAACCGTAAAATTATTTTCTGTCCCGCATAATATATGTACAGCCTGCTTCCTTGTATCTAAAATAAACTTAGTATCACTTTGTTCAAAATATGACTAAATGTTTTATTGTTATACACTTCAATTATCAACAGGAAATAAAAGATTTTCCTGTAGGACCTACACTGTTTTTGGCGCATTATGTACTTCATTTTAAGGACGCATTTTGCTTAGAATGATTTGCCGACATATTAGAGTTCGTCGTGTTAATGATGTCAGGGTACTGTGTCGTGCTGAAACAATGAAAGACGCCATAATATGATTTGTCGTGTCGTGTTAGGCATGACATTTTGACTCCAGTCCATGGAGCGTGTGTCTGTTATGAAGTTGCAGTAAACTGATTAGCAATTGGATAACAAATCAAATCGTAGATGAATAAAAGTTATTATACTATAAATGTGTTAAATAGTTTGAAAAGAACACTCTAGGAATAATTGTTAAGATGCCATATTGTATTGAATATTGATAAACAAACATAATACCAATACATCTGCCAGAAATGAGCGTTAAACTTCATTATAACCAAAATGTTTTTTTTTTCTGTAACCATAATAAATCGTATTGGGGGGGATGTTCAAATATTAACGTGGGTAATATTGTAAACACCAACTCCCTTACTTCTTACGGTCATGGGTTTGACGACACCAAAAACATCACTAGCGCACTTATGGTTTGTTTAGACAAGTTTGATGACTAGACTAGAGTTTCCTTCAAGCATTTTACACATAGCACTGGTTCTAAAATACGTTGGGTGTTTGACGGAGTCAGATGATCAAAGTCGTGTAAAGAAAAAAAAGAACAAACGAAAACGACTTGCGTTTCCATCTCAGGGAGCATCTTTAAAATGGCGAAAAATACATGGAAGATTAAAGAGGTTCTAAAAGAAGAAAAAAATTAAATAATATTACTTTGAATGAGGTACGTAAATATATTTATCTATTAAATGCAACCTTTAAGCGTATGGATCTTAAATATCGCATGATATTATTTTAAAGTGCAAAGACATAAAATAGTGTCCTTTAAAATTATAGATGTTTGTTAAATTAATAACAAGTTCCGATTTCTTACCCAGCATTTTGATGCTGTTTTGAAGTGAAAATTCTTTGCTGAGGGGGTAACAATTTTCGAGCGTTACGAAAATTCCGATTTCATGAGGATAAATAGCTTGGAAATTGTGGGGGGGGGGCGGGAGGGGAGGGAAATAGTTTGGTACGTCGCAGAGGAAGCGACAGAGGCGAGAAGGTATGGCACAAACTTTTGCCAACACTTGCATACACTATTGCGCACACTTGCTCACACTTGTGCACATACTTTTTCACACTTGCACATTTTTGCACCCTTGCTCACTTTTTCACACTTGTACGCTTTTGCAAACTTGTAGGTACACTTTTGTAAACTTGCACACTTTTGCACACCTGCACACTTAAGCACACATTAACGCACATTTGAACACTTTTGCACACTTGCTCACTTGCACACGCTTTGCACACTTTTGCACACACTGCACCCTTTCGCCCACACTTGCCCATACAAGTGCACACTTTTGCACACCTTCTGAAAATTTCGCACACTTTTGCACAATTTTGCACATTCGCACACACTTGTACACACTTACACATACTTGTACATACTTGCACTCACTTTTTCTCACGCTTCTGCACACACTTGCGCAAACGTTTGCACACTTGTACACACTTGCATAAAATTTTGCACACTTTTGCACACATATATATTTGAAAAATCTGGTACTTTTTTGAAAAACTTGCACTCTTGGGCTCTTGTGCTCTCGCCTACTCGCGCATTTGCATATTTGCTGTTGTTTCTTGGGGGCGGTGCGTCGAGCTATCCCTACTCCGGGGCCTTGAGCAGAGGGCAACACAACGGGGTGTTTGAGCATATTGTTGTGCACCGCGCCAAGGGCCATTATCGCGAGAAAATATTGTTCTTTCATGTACGTAATATTATTGAAGTAAAACATCTTTACTTAGGTTGGCGGGGGGAGGGGGGGGGGGACAAAAATTTTCGAGTGTTACGAAAATTCCGATCGCATGAGGTGAATGTTTAGGTACGTGGTGGCGAAACCGGTAGAGGAGGAGAGTGCGTCAGCGGCGACGCCACTCCAACGCATGCACTAGCGGTCGAATGGGAAGATGGAGGGAGGATAGGTACGTAGCGTAGCATGCTATATGCCAGTTGCAACACCCGGAAGGAGAGAGGTAGAAGTGGCGCAGCAGTGATGATATAGAATTCTCGTAACGCTGCTTGTGTTTGCCTACTCCGTATGTTTCGCAGTGGCTGACGATTGACGCTACCGTATTTATTTTATTTTTAATCTACTAATTCGTGCGTGTTAAAAAGAGGTATTTATTTGTGTAACTAAATACATAACCATTCATTTATATGCATAAAGTTTGATCGAAAAAAAAATAGCCAGTCATAGGGACTGTCAACAGAAGTGAAAACTTAAAACTCTGTTTTTAAATGTGTAATATGACATCATTTTACGTCAAATGTACGTAAGAAAATGATTTTGGTATTATATCAGTACGATTTCAGCATGATATCATTTATCCTTACATCATTTTTTAGTCACAACAGATGTCAGTGACATGTAAAAATTCATTACCTACCTATGACATACCCCAATGATGTCAGACCTAGGTCATGTATGCACGTGGTCAATTTAACTTCACTTACTGCTACTACAGCCATGTCGGTGACGCGAACTCACAAGATTTTACCCATTAAAAAAAGAGTACAACACGCACATGATACAGTCGAGTATATACAATGTATTAGTGTATATATGCGTGTACATGTACACAGGCCGCTGCGCATCGCCAGTCTGGCGCAACACGTCACTAGCATGTCGGTGACGCGAACCCATAAGTTTTTCCCCTACCAAAAATTGACCAACGCGGCTATAGAAGTTTTCACTTCAAAAAAAGCTCTACCTGTAACTAAAGAGCAAGAAGTTTCACTACTGTCGTGAGTAGTCTGCACGTGCACAAATATTTTTGACGTGACAACGTCTAATAAATCGATGAACGCCGACTGCAGGCACGAAAACGGATGACTCATTGTCCCGTTACGCTCATTGTACGCTTGCGCCGCATCTATCTCTCTTCCACTCGATTCGAACAACCATCGATTTGACTTTATCGAGGCACATTAAACTTGAAACACTCCCATTCGTTTCCTACTTTTTCCTATCATCGTCCTATTCTTAACAGAATCACACAGATAGGAAGAAGTTAAATAGCAAACTTGTATAAAAATTATAGTTAAAATAATCTCTTCGTTAAAGTAATAAACATATTTGAATTAACGAGTGCAAATAAAAGTAAATTTATCAATTAAATTGTAGATTTCATTTCACTCCTTCTTTGTATCCATACAAAAAAAGTGATAATTCAATAAAAATTATTCAATATTATTCATAAAAGTATGCAATCATTTCATGAATGGTTTGTTATGACGTTGTCACGTTAATCTATCGTCCGTAAACCGATATTACAGATAACCAATTTTTTTTAAATGTTTTCTCAAGTAAGATAAAAATTGAAAAATTTTCAGTCAAATTGTAATCATAAAGAGTGTGGCAGGAATGTGAAACAGACTTTGAGATAGTCCGTGCAAACTTTATCCGATTGGGAAAATGGAAAGCGAAATGTTATATGTTAAGCTTTCTTGGCGAATATATTTGTTTTAGGGGAAGGAAGAAAAAAGTATATAAATACTTGACGGTGTGCGGCAGGGCCTTAACGCGGCCTCCCTCGGCCACGGGGACTCCGGAGGCCCTGCGGGGGATAGGAAATTAACAGCGGAGGGCCAGAAGCGGCCCTTCTGCGTCCCCGCAGCCCCGGCCCTGGGGCCGCCGCAGCTCCGGAGATTAGCGGCGGGAACTCGTTAGGGCGGTCGGCCCTTCAAGGGTGTATCCGCGCTCGCTTCAGCGCAGTCTCGCAGTCGTGCACGGCGCAACCATCACCACCGTGACAGCAGTCGGTGCAATGGCGGCTTCCAGAATGACTTTTCGGGAGGGGCTATCGCACAAAAGAAAGGTCGTAGTTGGCAAAAATTAAAAGTGGTCAGATACTTGCTTCGGAATTATTATTTACAAATTACAGGTTTCAAATACAGAACCTTAGTAGCCCCATGCAACGTTTGATGAGATAAAAGTTTAACATATGAAATTAAATATTTAAGTAAACAAAAAATATACACTAATCAATGAAATTGGTCTCGGGAGGGGCTATCGCCCACACCGCCCCCCCCCCCCCCCCTTCTGGAGCCGCGCTTGAGTTGGAGGAGAAACATACTGACTGACTGACAGACAGACTCCACACAGCTTAAAAAAGATAGGTCTGGAAGCAAAAAAAAAAAGAAGCAGGTGACCGTTTGTCTTAGCGACGGTGAACTATATAGTAAATAATAATGTTCACAGGATTTTCACGGTTATAGTCTGAAGTAGCTTGGTTTCTGGGTTGTAGCCGTGTCCTTGGCGAATAATTCACAGACGTTTTTGGTCGACATTGCAGTCGCCATCGTCAGGGAGCAGTTACCTAGCTACTGCGACTGCAATGTCGACCGAAAACGTCGGTAAATTATTCGCCAAGGACATGGCTACAACCCAGAAGCCAAGCTACTATATAGTAAAATAATCCATTTTTAGCATTCTGGAACACTGTGAAAGTACACAGTGTTCAATATTAATATAAACACATGCATGAAATGAATAACTTATTTTAGTAAAATAAAATAAAATAATTTTAATAACGTTACTATGCTTTAACAAGCTGATTAGACAATGAATATCCACAAACGAAGATATATATTAAGCATTAAAAATTGAGGTTAATGATACAAATATAACGTAGGTGGGCACTAAGGATTTTTTTTTAAATTAACCCCCTTTCGGGTTTAATTATGGGATGGAATTCTGGAAAAACCCATTTGGCCCACGGCTAGTGGAGGATAAATGTGCCAGTGAAGTACCTACTCTGCGGAAGCCCTGGCTCATTTTCTGACCCTGATATTTTTTGATAGGAGCCTCGCCGAAAGTTATAAAAGTGTTTCCAGAACGCAAAAACTATGTCCTACTTCACCCAAGGTTCTCTGGGTAGGGTACTTGTATGTTTTACACTTTACAAATATTGGCCAAAATGTATGCAGTAAGCAGAAAGCATTTATAAACATGGTTTTCCATGAAGCAATGTTTTCACAGTTATCATTTCGCGCGAAAATGGGCTCCCTGGGTAGGGGGCTTCATAATTCTAGGAGCCCGCCCCTTCCCCCCTCATGGTATCTACGCCCAAGTGTGCAAGTAAACGAATCTATGAACTTCTCACATACTAGCAGACGGGTGAAGACGCGTTGCCATTTTGGAAAGCGTTTTGTAAGTTATATATTATAGAATATATTTTCCAAGTACCTTAAATATTAGTAAAATCGTTTTAACTTTATAATATATCGGGAATAAAAACATTACTTAAATAAAACAATTTGAACTTATTCACTAGAAAATTCGTAAATTAGGTTGCTGTAAATTAGTGTGTAAAAATTGCTGTAATTTCGAGGAAATATCTCATCACTTGCAAGGAGCGCATTAGAGAAGGCAAGCATAGCATGACCGAGATTTAAAAACCCGAATCCTCAGGAATGCGAGATCGGTTTGAAGTTATACTTCTTCAGGGGGTGTTATGAAAAATTATGGTAGTGAATTTTTCGATGAGCGCAGACCATGCAACGAAAAATGCACAGAATGAAAAAAATAGGCTGCATACAAAAAAGTTACATGCAATAAAAATTTATATTTGTGCTTTTCAATCTTAAACTTTGGTGAGTGATAATGATCACTGGTCCATATTATGAAAAAAAAATTGTTAATATTAGTGATAGAAATGGTGTTCTTAGAATTTTTCAGGTGTTTTTCAAAGTGTATATTTATAAGTGAGGTTATGTTCCCGTACGTATAATTTCTTTGCATTATAAATAATACATTATTACATTGTTATTTAATAAATAATTAGAAATAATCTTTTGAATTAAACATTCAGCAAATTTATTTATTTTCATTAGTAATTAAATTTTATCTAGATTATTTTAATAAATTAAGTAATTAACTTTATGAAAGTGTTTGTATCAATATTGAATACTGAGTATTTATTAAAAAAAATTAATACGATCAAATTTGTACTTTAAAAATTGTATTTACGAGATATCACTATAATACTTTTATTTATTTTATTTATTGGCATGTAAAATTAAGGCTATTACACCAAGTAAGTATACCCTGTAAACAGCATTATGTACACGCACCCTTTGTTTTTTTTACCCCAACGCACCACCCCACCCAAAGTGCAAGAACCAGGCGGCGGTTTGGATCAGAACCCACGAAGGCCGCTCTCCAATCGCATCTGATTCTCCGGCGGGAGGTATTTAGCGAAAGAAAGGGTCGGTAAAGGTTTTGGAGGGGGAGGGGTTTATGGACCGCCCCGTGCGTACGTAGACACGAACCGGCCGCTCCTAATCACAGGGTTATTTCTAGAATGGCCGCGTATTGATCGAGGCTGCGCCGACCCTGCTAGCATCACGCACCCCCTGCCCCCTTCACCCCTCTCGAAGGTTAGCAACGAAACCAAGGCGCATACACAGCCGTGCTCAGTCTTTCCGTCTCTGAAACGCGCTACAAAAAAAAAACCTTTAAAACATGTAGCGCTATATTAAAATGTAATATAATTTCACTGAAATACCTTTCTTCCACCATAAAAATGTGGTAATTATTCTTTAGTTTTAAGCCCCAGGCATGAATTACATATGTTATTCGTCTGTTACACTGTAAATAATTTTTTTCTTTGTAAATAGGACAGAAATATTAATGTAAATTTACAGATATTTGTAAATTTGTACATTTGGATGTAAAAAGAAAGATATCACTAAAAATAGAGATCGCCGTGATAGTCAGTTCGGATTCTTTCCCGGGAATTTATGTTTTTGTGTTTTTTCAGGACCTCCAATACTTAAAATTATTTCCAAACCGTTCCCTGAGTAGCTTTCCAGTATCAACTGCGCACATAATAAGCATGCTACAACAAAATAAAATGAAATAGTTGAATATATGATTACATTTACTATGGTTTAAAATATGTTTTAATGTAACGTCAATTAAAATATAAAATTATGCGCCAATCTTCGTAGGATATACTCAGTATTAACTCGAAAAACGTATTTAATATATACAAAAAATAGACATAGTCAGGTGTTGTTAAACATTTACATTATATTTCTTGTAATATGAGAAAATATTTCTTGGCAACTGGTTTCCAAAGAAATATTTTCTAAAAATACAGAAATTTTTTTCTGATTAGAGAAAAGCTGTTTCAAAATTATGTTACAGTAGTCATTATTAAAAGCTACGGAAGTGTTAAAACTCCAATTATTTTTATTCTCACAGTTTCTTTGTAATTATTTTCAGAACAGATCCATATATCATTCTAGAACTATACATATTTCACGTAAGAAATTCTTTTAACGTTTAAAAAAATTAAATATTAAAAATAATTAATATTTATTTTGGTGACACCAGCCCCACCCATGAATTATGTGAAATATTCTGTATCTTAGCTATTTTAAAAAAGAAAACTTTTTAAATTTGGTGTATTATTTAATTCATTTGCATACATATATTCCAATACTATTATGACAGTGAGGGAAAAAAAAACAGGAACTCAGGAAACCTCCCTGGGAAAACAGAAAAAAAAAAATAGCGCTTTGCCACCATGTGTGTTAGATTGAAAAACTACACACTTGAATAATTCAATTGAAAACTAAAACTTTATTGCTAAATTATTTACTTGAATGTTATGAACAAAAAAAAAATACAAATTAAGGATTACACCCAATTTTCCCCGTTGTAGCAAACATGGCGATGGAACACATGCAAAGAGGAGACCTGCGTCCACACGTTCCCTTTTATCCCATCAGTTCTAGGAAGATGATGCTTTCCCCTTCAGTTCTCCGATCTGACCTTGGATTTCATTTCGATTCGAAGAGACGTAGGTTTTGATGTTCACACGCCACGTTTTTATGTGATAGGATTCGTCCAGTCAGACAAAACGTCCGCCAAGACGTAGCGTGTAAACCGACCTTTACAGTTATTCGTTATCCCCTCTCCGCCGTTAAGCGCCCTGCACCTAAGAAATGCACTTTGCGTTTTCTTCGTGGTTTGATGAGTCTTCGTCCCAACTTGCCCCCACATGCGTAAACATGCTTAACTTAAAAAAAAAAAAAAACAGCACGAGTGCATCGGAACTGGGAAAGCTTTCGAACGTCTCCACCTTAGCCATGGTTCTGGACCGCGAAGGAAAACAACTCGCCCGGTCGATGGAAAGACACGAGTTAACAAAAATTTCAAAGATGCGTGTTAATGGTCGCCTGGGGGCAGCAGATACGTCCGCCTGTAGAAGGGGGTGAAGGGCGAGAGAATGGGGTGGGCGGATCAGTCTGCGAAAGCAGTTGATGCCTCAGAACCTCTCCGGGGAAATCACTGAATCAAGACAATGCGAGAGCTGCTGAATTCCTTACAAGATGGAGGAAACACTGCAAGCGGTAAGGTGTTCCTGTACCCAGTACGGTGTGGCAATTTATAGACTGGTGGGGCCAATCCTTTCCAGAATGTGTCCACTGAACATATTGGTGAAGCCAATCCTTGCCAGAATGTGTAAACTGATGTAATAGTGAGGCTAATCCTTAATAGTTAGGCTAATCCTTGCAAGAATATGTACACTGATATAATAGTGACGCCAATTCTTGCCAGGATGTGTCCACTGATAGATCGGTGAAGCCAATACTTGCCAGAATGTGTACACTGATATAATAGTGAGGCTAATCCTTTCCAGAATGTGTACACTGATATAATAGTGAGGTTAATCCTTGCCAGGATGTGACTACTCATAGAACGGCAGGGTCATTTCTTGCCAGGATGTGTTCACTGATAGATCAGCCAGGCCAATCCTTGATAAGATGTTTCCAGTGATAGATAGATGGGGCCAGCCCTTGCCTGGATGTGTCCCCTGATATATCGAGCGAGGCTAATACTTGCCAGGAATTTTCCACAGATAGATCGGCGAGGCCAATCCGTGCCAGGATGTGTCCCAATTATAGATCGGTGAGAAGAAGTCTTGCCTGGATTGTGAGTTCATTTCCAAGATAGTAGACTCACTTTCACGAAGATGGGTCAATTTACAGTATGGTGAGTCTATTACCAGGATAGTGGGTCTTTTGCCAGGACTGTAAGTTCGTTAGCAGAATGTTGGACGCATTGTCATGAAATTGGGTTCATAGATAAAATTTTGGATCAATTTTCAGGATCAGGGGTCCATTGCCAGTCGGAGATTTAATTGCCAGGATTTTATCATGAAACCATCTTTAGACAGGTAGGTTTCTTGCTGGGATGCTATTTTTACTAACACGATACTGAACCCATTATTAGGACTGTAGGTATTTTGAAATGATGGTGTGAGTTTTGATAAAATGGTTGTTCCGATGACAGAGTTGGATTGTAAGTTTATTGCCAGAATAGTTTGTTGAGTTCATTGCTAGAATGGTGAGTGTTTTGACAGGATGATGAATTCATTGCCACTAGTGTGATTTTATTGCCATACTAGTGTATCCATATTAATGTTGGTGAATGTATTATCAGTCAGAAACGAGGTGTTATAGTTAGGCATATAGATCAATCATTATTAAACTGTATCTACTAACAGGATGTGAGCAAATTGAATCATGTAAGATATGTAGGACTCATAACCGATGTAGGCCGGCCACATTAATTAAGCTTCAACATAAGAAATATTTACAATCCAAGATATTTCATGTCACCGTAAGTGTTACACGATTCCAGTAAAGTGGTTTTAAGTTCAAGAGAAATAATTCACTTCGTGATGAATGGATTTTAACCATTTTTAAACACTATATGTTCAGAAAGTGGATCTTCATTCGACCTGAATCCACTAACGAGGTAAACCGACAAGTAAAGAAGCTTAAGCAACCACTAGGACTCCATGTTAAGTTTAAAACAATATTTAATTGTGTATATGAATGTGTGTTGAATGCATGAAATTTTGTCCTGCTGTAAAAATAAAAATAAATATATGATGATTGTCTTGATGTGAAAGTCAAATCGAATTTTCACCAATCTACAAACATTTTTTCAGCTACCAGTTCAAGTGTAATTTGGTAGTGTGTATGATGTTTGGGTGTGTGTATTGTAGGTGCAGGGGGTTGAAGAAAAAAAAGGGGGGGGGGATAATCCTCAAAGAGCCTGAGATTTACCTTCTTGATATCTGCGTTCTCATGGCACGTTCCTCAAGAAGGCGGCAGGCAGGAAACCAGCGCCGCTGCAAACCTGAAGTTAATACACTGAAATATTAGACGACGTGGGCTGTCTCCATGGAAACAGCTCCTGATGAAAAGTGGCAGTCTTCGCGCCAGTGAATTATACAAACACGGCGCGCCCGAGAAACAACTGAAGGTGCAAATAGAAGGTGCAAGCCTAGACAGGGTAAAAAAGGACGAAAAGGGTTTTGGCTGGTTAGGAGGGGGGGAAGAGGAGATTGAAGAGAAAGCGAGATTTGCTGACGTGTTTATGTTAGCGCTGCTCCAGCAATGTAGGACAAGAGGAGAGTGCAGGTGAAGAATAATGGCTGCCGGAGTTAGTGACTTTGTGTGTGTAAGGGGGGGGGGGGAGGGTGGGAGGGGGAGAGATGTCTGCCAATCTTGCTCGCGCAAACAAAAGCGGCTGTCGTGTTCTGCCGCAGCTGCGAGGCACAAGTTTCCGGGCGTACATCGACGTGTGAGCTCACTGATGAAGTTAGTTACTGAAGCAGGAGAGTGGAGCTGTTCATTACCAGCACGCATATTCACAAATGACGATAAGTTTCCAACAATCTCGACGCTGACACGAAAATTTTTTGAGTCGAGTTCACAGGGGAAGGAAGATAAAATCAAAGCTCGAACGTCTATCGGACGTAGGGGTTCGTTACCGTCGACGATGGGGGTGATGACAGCAGCACAGAACCTAGGAGCAACGAACGGGTGGTGAAGGGAAAAGGAAATAACACCGTCCTCACAGCAACGTCCGCCATGTTTCCCAACTGCGAACGATTCAAGGCGAGCCTCCTGGTTCTGTGATACGAGTGACATTGGTGAGAGGCGAGTGACTTGACCACTCAACAATGGTGGTCACCAATCAAAACCGTCATATCCTTATGTTGGCTGGAAATTAAAACTAATATTAAACGTGAAATACAATGGGCAACATTATTTACATACGACTATAAACTTTTATTTGTCCCCTGGTAAACCAAACGGCATAAAAGTGGTACCGGTAAACGTTTTCGTAAAATTAAAAATAAATAAATTAAAAAAAAATTACAATATTAAAATGCGATAAAAAAATTACTGAGGGTAAAGGTGATCCTTGAAAGTGATTTATGACTAAGTACTCCAACTGTCAACAGTTTGAATTAGTCCCACCCTTAAAACATAAATCTGTGTATATTAAGTGTAATGATTTATGATTGTCGCTAACCGACAGTCGTAAATAACTACTCTCGGAAACACAGTGATATTATTGTGGCAGAATTAATTATTACGTTAAATTTTTTTAGATAATCACTCCTAAATAATGCTTTGTTTGAAATAAATTTTCCAGGATCAACCGTCTGTTTGCCGTGTCAAAGGTCGATGGCAGGGAGTATTTTTGAACCGTGGTTTGCGGAGGGGCAGATACGCCAGACTGGCCAGGCACGCGAGGAGGGGGTGAACGACCTTGCAACTTGCTTGAGCCCCGAACCCAGGCTTGCCAACTCAAGAGCAGCGAACTGAAAACCCCATGAAGTGTCAACAAAATTCATACAACTATACTCCTCCGTAACTTTTTCTTCCCAAACTAGATTAAACTGTATATGCGTGACGAAGCTGTTTTCGTGATTCTCATTCGGCCAATATATTGATGGAAATTTCGATAAAATCACGGAATTTTCGAAGGAAAGTGAGCTTCAAACAAATAAAGGCTTGTTCATAAATCCAAATAAGTAGATATTATAAACTGTGACCGTATGTATTGGTCACGAGGTGTTTTGTGTTAATTTCTACATTAAAATCATTTAAGGACACGGGAGAAACATAACCTTGCCTGTTTACCATGTGGAATCATCATCTTGTGACATCACAAGTCATAGATAGGCTACTGCTGTGTGCTGTTTAACACAGTTCCCTTAAAGCAAAATCATGAGGGTTCTTACCAAAACAGCTTCGAACTCAGGGGTACCAACCGAGATCTTAGCGAGAAGAATACAACCGGAAAACTCGCTCTTTGTATCGATTGTTTGGAATACAATGAAGAACCTTCTAGAACTTTCTTTAACCGTTCCAAACTTTCTGTTTCACCCTAGAGAGTCAGAGAGGCTATAAGAGGGAGAGAGGGAGGAATTTAGGGTATAAATACTCAGGGTTTTAGGCAGTTAAGTATGAAGCAGCAAGGATAATCAAGACGACGCCACCATGGATCAAGAGAGAGAGAGAGAGAGAGAGAGAGAGAGAGAGAGAGAGAGGAACGAGAGTATGGAAGTTATTGGAGAGCTAAGTATAATTTTTGTGTTCGTTATTTTCTTTAATGGCCAGTAATTTTTCCAAGTTAGATGTGTTTGCTATTGTACAATGTTACTTGTAAATTCAGTGATGTTTTTTGACATTTTTTTCCTTGGTCTTGTGTTTTTTTGCGGTTTATTTGGTAACCATATTTTTTTCAGAGTAAAGTTGCTTAGCTCTCCAAAGCTTTGAGATTATTTGTAATTGTATTTTGTGTTATTTTTCAGAGATTTAGTATACTTATCGCTCAAAAATATTTGTTATAAAGTAACTTGAGATATATTTAATAGTTGAGAATATTTTTGAGTTAATTTCGTGTGATAAAAACCAAATATACAATAAATTCATTGTATCTGAAAAAAATTTAATTTGACAATAGTGATTATTTTTGTATTTTCATTTAATATGCAGGTTAGGCCCCATCTAGGTAAGCAAGTGTTCACCTTGTGTTTTTGGTGAAAGTGTTGGTTCTTGCACTGAGTGTTTGGGACCAGATGGGACCAGTATCAAAACGTAGGATTCCGAATTAGGAGTCCCGTGTGCCGTTGTAAACAAGGTAAACACATACACATGAGAATACGAAGTGTTCCGGTCGCTAGTCTTGAAGGTATTGATTGGTACCAATCCGAAATGATTCACGTGATATCATGTTTAAAGTAAGTAAAATCAATAGCTTTTTTTTGTGCGAAGATCCGTGGGTAGTTTTCAATTTTTTTTTAACATTTGGTGTGAAATTGAATTACCAAAATACTAAGGTCCAAATGTTCTCTTTTTACTTATTTGTCCAGATTCGTCGAGGGTATGTCAAGAGAACTATGGTCCAATCATTCAAGTGAACCATTGTGCCGTTTCTAGGTATGGCACTCGTGATTTTATGAGTAGGTAATTAATTTATTCACATTTCTTTTTTTTTAATCTTTCATGTTAAATAAATTTTAATATATTTATGCAAAGATTGTATTTGATATTTATTTATCTTCACATATTTCATTATCTTAATGTTAAGGTTTTGTGTAGCTATTTAATTAATAATGTCTTAAATGTGTTTGTTTCTATTATAATCAAATGTGTAAGGGAAACACTACTACAATACTGGTTCTATGAATATTTTGTTTTGTTTGTATAATTCTACTTATTGTAAACTCTATGATTTCTGTCGTGTCTAACGAAAAAGACTTACCTTGCCCTTTTCAATTTCTTTTCGGCCATTTGGCATGTAATTTTTTGGTGCGGATATAAAAACCACCACAAAATGTAATAACTTATCTGTTACCGCCGTTTTGGGTGAGTAAATGTTTCGTCTGTGGGAAAAGTGTATCCCATGATAATTATTTTTTATGTTTGGAGGTTAATATTTTTGTGGTTTCATTCCATAGCGGTTCGAGTCATGGGCCTCATCCTGGCTTTGGTGTTCCAGGAATCTAAATTCATTTTTGGGAATTAACCTCTTCAAAACAAAGGCCAGAAATTTCATTATTATCATTATTATTATATTAAGGTTATGTAACTGTTTTAAACTTCTACGTGATCATCATGCAAGTTTCTACTATTGAACTTGAATCAACGAAATAATATTGATTTCTACACTTTGGAACATTTCCGGCAATTAATTTTCATTATGAAGAAAGAATTATAAGAAGACTTCAATAATTTAATATTTGTTTGATGAATTATTTTTTTAATAATATTTGTTGATAAACTTAACCTGTTTTTACTTAAATCAAATATAAATACTTGGTACGTACCTAGTTGTTCACGAGCTCGTTACTTAATATATAATACTCAATAACATTTGTTAAAATGTTAATTGTTTTATTGATGTTTGTTTTACATTGTTGTTTTTACAAAGGCCTATAATTACAACCAGCACCAATCTGATATTTGTGTTATTTGTTCCCAGTGGTTTATTCCAATAAGTTTTAATTCCTTTTAACATATTATGTTTGGTTATAAAGGCAACATATTCTCATGTCTCTATAGTAATTTATACTAATCCTTTGGTTAATACATAATAACATAGTACAACAAATGTAAACGATCCGACATATCTGAAACTTTCATGTGTTATAGTGTCCTTGGGTAACTTCCAATGCCACACATTGAGGTTATGTAGGATGCTAAATCACGAGTGCCATACCTAGAAACGGCACACCATGTATGCAAGATCTTTAAGTCTACTTTACTACAGAATAAATCTGCAATTAACTTCGCGTTTTTCTTGGGATACGTCAGAGAGAAAGTTCGAGGTTCGGTGCAGCGTGACAAGATTTACGTCACTGTGTATGCGAATTGTTTTTTTTTTGTCCCTTAAAATAGCGATAGATGAATTCGAGCCCAAGTATGAAAAATGATTTTGTATTCCAGGTTTGTAACACCTTATTTTTATGTAATGCGTCTGCAGTCTTATTTCCTGTAGGTGAATATGAATACAATATTAACTTATATCAAATAAAATAATGATGTTCACAATACCTGCATATTTTCAAAAGGTCAAGCGTGCAAAATTTCGTAAAGTTCGGATGAACGATGAGTTATCAAATGTAATGACGAAATTTTATAAAAAATAGTTAAATTCTGCTTTAAGGATTGGTTTTGTCAGAATATCACCTAGACAGTACGACAATTACCATTACAACGATTTCCTGTCCAATTCGGTCAAATAATTGTTCCCACCAATAATAAGATATACGTTATTTCAACTATTTTTTTTCAGTGTAAGATGTTGCCCATTAACTTCTTTTCACGTATAAAACGATGTATTTTATAGTTGAAAACCATTATTTGTTAGGATATTACCGGTTACTTATTTAATTAACAAAAAAAAAAAAAACAAAAAAAAAACAAAGTTTGCGATGTGAAAAGTTTCATTCAAAAACGTTTTCAATATTATAGTCTTTACCTGCAGCGCATTAATATTTGGTTAAGTAAATAAATGCACAGAGTGCGCTCGCACAGTCCAATATCGATATCGATATCGATATCGATAGCTCGCCGATTGCATGCACCGCGCACGCTTTTGACTCGTGCCGAGTTAACTACGTTTAACAGCCCGCGTTCTTTCGTGGTTAGTCTGTACTACGACGATGGAACGGCGAGATTTCACCAGGAAGGCGTGTAAAATGTACCTTTATGATAGTGAAACTACCCTGAAATATATTTTGGCAAACTAAAGTAGACATAGTAAAAAAGTAATCACGAGTTCAAAAATACCTAAGAAAATTGGCATTACATTGATTATAATTAAATAATTATGCTTTAAGGTTTTTGTTTTTATCGAAAATCTCACCTAGACACTGTCATTCCCCTTGTTTCGAAGGTGAACTGTGCCACGTTTCAGCTCAATCGGATGAACGATGCACGAGCACATAGAAGACGAACACACAAACATTCATTTTTTAGATATAATAAGAAGATAATGAGCCAAAAACATTAAGTTATGTAAGACAAATAGTTACGGGTACTCCTCGCCCGCAGTATACCTGTGTACAAACCCTGCTAGGGGGAAGTTACAAGCCACATCTGAGCGTGGGGTCGGCGGTTGGCAATGCTGCGAGGCAATCCATCACAAGTCAGATATGAACCGCACGACACTCCCGCGGCGAGGCGAGTTTCGCGGGCTTGCCCACAAGAGCGCGCGGAATGATATATGGGCTGACGCCGACGCAACATCGAACTTTACCTCGCTTTGATCTGGCCCGGGCTGCCATGAGCTTGTGCCGCAAGGCACTGCACCGTCTGTACTGGCTTCTGGCTGACTTCACGTCCGCGGAACTTGACACGGAGACCCTTAATTACAGAGACCCTGCAAATGTTGCGGATCCATTTGACAAATGCACAGAAGAAAAAAAAATGGGTGCGTGTACTTAGGTACGCGCGAGAGAAGTTATACTTCTTTGGGCATCATTAAAAAAAGTTTTTAATTGCATGCAAAAATAGTGCGTGAAGTCCCTCCGCGCGGAAGAAGTGAAACTTCGTAATGTGGAAATGAAAATAGGAAGGGGTAGAAATTGATTTTTAGTGAAATCATATTGTATCAAATCAAACTAAAAAAGTAAAGGAAATAAATTTGTAACGATTCATAGATTGATTTTCAGAGAGAGAAAAAAGAGAGAGAGATACACCTATTGAATGTCTATAAAACTAACTTTTTTATGAGAGCAGATTTTCATTAAATAAATCATGAAATCATTCAACGATAAAAGCTGTTTATTTAATCAAGCGGATGGGTTCGCCCCAAGGAGAAAATTGACGCGGCGAGACCTCGTGGACATAGAGAAATGACACACACTTACTATTTATGTGTCTATGAAACATGACTTTTTTCTGCAATTTAAATTGTAATATACAAAAAGGGTATTGAAAATTGAAACAAATATGGCGACACTACAAACTGTCAGGATCTTTATTTTTTTCTTACTCTCTAATTAGTCCCTTACAATAGCATTCACTTTCGCGCTCTCTCTCTCTCTGTCTCTTTCTATTCCCCCTCCCCAGGAGCGTTAAACGTTTAACGCAACCTTGTTGGAAGTCGCATTAGAAGTATAACTTCAAAAATTTGAATTTTTACGAAAAATTCCTTTGGAAACCAGTTGACAAGAAATAGTTTGTAATACTAATAGAAAATATATTCTTACTTCGCAAAACACATGGCTATGGTTATTTTTGCGAAAATATGAAATACGTTTTTTAGAGATAAACCTGAGTTATTCTTACGGAAATTGGCGCAAAATTTTATTTTTTGATTCATGTTTCTTTCAAGCATTACGTTTTTAAACCATGGAATAGATATTAGATTGTTCCATAACTGAACATTATTTCGTTTTATTACGCTTATTGATGTGTGCAGTTAATAACGGAAAGCTATTCAGGGGACGGTTTACAAATAAGTAACTTTAACTATTGGAGATACTGGGACAACACAAAGCATGAACTCCCGAGTACGAAACCGAAACCAATATTAATTGGACACTATTTTGTAGTGATACAGTTGTTTTAATGTAAATGTACAAATTTAAATTAAATATATGTAATTTTACGTGACTATTTACGTTCCGATTACAAAAAAAAAAAATTACAGTGTGAAACTCCGAACAATTGTCTGCTCTCGCGACGTCTTCAATTCGACCTTGGATTTTAGGCCACCCTGAGTTAGTCTACAGGCGATTCAGGAATAAAATATAATTTGTCATGGAGGGAAATATAATATCTCAGCCCTGTGCCATTTATTTTTTAAGTAAAAAAATTATATGTTATTGTTTTTACTGTCCATTTGGTTGACTGGCAGAATCTTGTGCACGACTTGTATAAGATTCTGGAAAACTCTGAACCATCAAGTCTAGCCAGGTAAAATACTTTTCACTAGAGACCTGCAAAATCCACTTTTTTTCTGGTACCAGACTGTATTCCAGTCTCTTGTACACAAATGTCAATGTCCAATGTTCATTAAATGATGCCAGATTTTACTTTCTGGCCCTACTACATGCGATTAGGTCATTGAAAACTTCTAATTTTGTTGTTAGTTGCATGTCATTTAGGGCAGGTCAATACTACAAATAAAATAAAAATTGGGTGTTTGTACTTATGTACACGCGTTAGAAGTTATACATATTTAATTGGCGTAATAAAATGAGTAGCTTAAATTTTTGCATGAAATAATTAAAATAAATAAAATAATAAAAGGACTGTAGTGATAATACAAACATATTTAATAGAGTAAGTAGTATGTATTAGCCGGTCCGGGGACAGGGTTCAGGGTGTGGTGCCGGTGCCGGGGTCCGCCATATTGGATTGTGACGACACGGCGGCCATCTTAAATGGTTGTGACCTTGACCTTTGACCTTGACCTTGACCCCGACGGCCATTTTGGACCCGCCATCTTGGATCCGCCATTTTGGATGACGTCATTGTGTTCTCGAAAATTCAGGCGATGTGTTTTCCGCCATATTGGATGATGACGTCACCGTTGCAATTCCCGTTACGGCCGCCATCTTTAACTTTTTTATTTATTATCCGATTATAACGGAAAAAATTAAAATTTATAAAAAAATTCAAATAATAAAAATTTTATAAAAAGTAATAAAAAACAAACATTTACGACACGGAGCTCGGAGTCCTCGGTTCGAACCCGGTGAGGGCAAAAAAATAAAAATGACGACCGATCCTTCCCCCCACGGTGGGTGCAGGCATACTGACTCCCACCACTTGTTTTTTTCAAAGCATATATATCGCCACCTAGTATGACATCATGTCCGCCATCTTGTCTTCGTTGCTGGAAGCCATCATCATTGTATCGTCGGCGAGAGTGCGCTGATGACAAGTTAGTTTAATTCTTATCCGCTAGAGTGCAGTAATCATTTATTATTGCTGTGACACCCGACATCGTGTCATTTGGCCGCCATCTTGAAAATCCGTAAATATTTAGCTAGAAATTCGGGAAAAGTACCAAAATTCATTAAATAAATCACACATTAATTTACATTATGATTCGATCGATTCACGTCCTCGGTTCGATACCCGATTGATGCAATAATGTTTAATTTTATGTAAAAAATAATAATTCCAATAAACCATGTTCAACATTCTAAAAGAGACTTTAAAACCTCTACTACCATCATCCTATCAGACATCAAGACCACCATATTGGTAATTCATAATTTTAATGCTAGAGATTCGGGAAAAAGTTCAAAATTCATTAAATAAATCACTTATTAATTTGCATATAGATTAGATCGACTTAGGTCCTTGGTTCGATCCAAAACAACTTTAATTTTAAAAAAGTACCAGAAAAGTGTAAGGTTCGAGAAATAAAACACTACAAAGTCTTTTACAAACATAATATTTATTACACAATTTCTATCCTACTACAGAATCACTTGCGAAAGCCAGCAATCTTATAAACATTTAGCCCTGCATAGACATGCAACGACTACTTCTAAGCTCCAACAGCTCCAAATGCTCCAAATGCTTGACAGCTCCAAATGCTTGACAGCTCCAAATGTCTCCAAACGCTTAACACAGCTCCAAATGGCTCCAAATGCTCCAAACGGCCTCCAAATGCTTGACAGCTCCAAATGTCTCCAGCAGCTCCAAATGCTCCAAATTCTTAACAGCTCCAAATGCTTGACAGCTCCAAATGTCTCCAAATGCTTAACACAGCTCCAAATGGCTCCAAATGCTTGACAGCTCCAAATGTCTCCAAATGCTTAACACAGCTCCAAATGGCTCCAAATGCTCCAAACGGCCTCCAAATGTTTGACAGCTCCAAATGCTTCAAAAGGCTCCAAATGCACCAAATGACTCCCAAAGGCAACAAATGCTCCAAACGGCCTCCAAATGGCTCCAACAGCTCCAACAGCCTCCAAATGTTTAACACAGCTCCAAATGGCTCCAAATACTTGACAGCTCCAAATGTCTCCAGCAGCTCCAAATGCTCCAAATGGCTCCAACAGCTCCAAACGGCCTCCAAATGGCTCCAACATCTCCAACAGCCTCCAAATGCTTAACACAGCTCCAAATGGCTCCAAATGCTCCAAACGGCCTCCAAATGCTTGACAGCTCCAATTTCTCCAGCAGCTCAAAATGGATCCAACAGCTCCATCTTCAATTGGTTCCAAGTGATTCCAATTACTTTTCTTATCAAACTTGGCATGATTACAAACATGTCTTTATTAGTATACATTTTGACTGGCAGTGGTAATGTATTTTGCACCTTTAAGTTATAAGTTTTATTTAGAAATCAGATTTCGATAAATGGTAGATACCATTTGGAAAGAAAATATATTAATTTATCTTCAAGTTTATACACATACATTTAATTTAAGCCATTATTGTATGTAGCCAGCTTCCCTCAGTTCTTTGAGTATGAAGGATATTTCTTTAATGTTCGAATAGTTTCCTGCACAAAGCAATCCATGTAGTTGTCGTAGCCTGTCAACCAATATGTTAGGATCTTCCCATGAGGTATAATCAATCTCTTCTGCTGCGTTCATCATCCTTGCATGTTTATAATAAATATTATTATCTCTGGTGTCTATCGTTTTAACACCAACCACAAGGTCACTTTCGTCATCGTGCCAGTGATTATCACAAGATTGATCAGGATAATTTATTTTATTACGACGTTTCCATCGTTTTGGTCTCAAACCACCATCACAGTCTTCACTCTTGCATGCTTTTGGTGCTTCAGCACAGTACTCAATCATGTCAGCCTTAGATGTGGCAGCACAGTCTTAGTTCATGCCAGCTTCTGATGTGTCACCACAGTCTTCGATCATGTCAGCATCACAAACTTGATCAGGATAATTTATTTTATTACGTCGTACCCAGCGTTTTGGTCTCAGATCGCCATCACAGTCTTCGATCTTGCCTGCTTTAGGTGCTTCAGTACAGTACTCAATCATGTCAGCCTCAGATATGTCACCACAATCTTCAATCATGCCAGCTTCAGATGATTCATCAAAGTCTTCGACCTTGTAAGCTTCAGGTGGTTCTCCATCTTTCACATTTTCATGGAGACGTCTAGATATTGCAGTAAATATATTTTCATTTCTAATGTGGTTACAACTTCCTTCATTTGTTTTAAATTTTAAATTATTATCTTGCTCTAGATCAATAATTTTAGCATTAGCTTCTTCGCCTTCGTTCCTCTTCCGCGATGTTGTAGCCCAGTCTTCGTTATCTTTATTCATCTTAATTGTACAGGTCTTGTAATGTCTATCCAAGTAATATCTTCTACCAAAGGATTTCTGACACTGACTGCAATGGAATGGTTTTTGACAAGGACCCAAATTACACTCGCTTCTCTCATGTCGTTTAGCATTCTTTCTCAAGGTAAACACCTTGCTACAGTAACTACAGTGATGTCGTTTTGATACAGCAATTAATCCCGAATCAGGATTCATATTAGTTACTGAGACTAATTCCAGACGCAAACTAAGAGTTTTAAATTAGATATATTACTTTAATAGAATTTTTTAATTATTTCATCAGCGAGAATTAATTTATCTCATTCAAAGGTACTTGTTGCAAGTAGTTCTGCTTTTCAACAACAGATGTCGCCACATGTTACTTGCAGGTAAATAATATTTAGTTCTTTTATGCGGGATGCGGGATGCTCACTAACGATCGCAAAAGAAGGATGGCTTCGCTAGACTCCAAGGAGAAGGAAGTTCGTCCTTCCTGTTAGTGCTTCTTAGATTTCTCAGAGATTATTTGACTGAGTTATGATATTTTTTTTTAATTTCCACCTGAAAAAAATATTACAAGTGTTGATTAAGTAGCAGAAATTCACTAATTACATGTAAACTTGAAAAAAAAAAATGACATGCCTCATTAAATAAAAAAAAATCCTTCATACAGAGATCAATTTCTCATCTGTAACCAGAAGTACTCGGAGAAAACCATCAGATGTCTAGTCAGGAATAATCATAAGCACCCAGAGAAAACCATCATAATATTGTCAAGAATAATCAGGAGCACACGGAGAAAACCGCTATAATATTGTCAAGAATAATCGGAAGCACACGGAGAAAACCGCTACAAGTTTTCTTTGATATCATAAAATTACAAAAAAAAATTAATAAAAAATTAAAAATAAAAACGAAAAATATTCAAAAACTGATTCTGGCTTGTACTGGAACTCTAACTTTGCACATCAGCAGAAGAGATTGATTATACCTCATGGGAAGATCCTAACATATTGGTTGACAGGCTACGACAACTACATGGATCGCTTTGTGCAGGAAACTATTCGAACATTAAAGAAATATCCTTTATACTCGAAGAACTGAGGAAAGCTGGCTACATACAATAATGGCTTAAATTAAATGTATGTATATAAACTTGAAGATAAATTAATATATTTTCTTTCCAAATGGTATCTACCATTTTTCGAAATCTGATTTCTAAATAAAACTTATAACTTAAAGGTGCAAAATACGTTACCACTGCCAGTCAAAATGTATACTAATAAAGACATGTTAGTAATCATGCCAAGTTCGATAAGAAAAGTAATTGGAATCAGTTGGAACCAATTGAAGATGTAGCTGTTGGAGCCATTTGAAGCTACTGGAGACATTTGAAGCTGTCAAGCATTTGGAGGTCGTTTGGAGCATTTGGAGGCCGTTTGGAGCATTTGGAGACCGTTTGGAGCTGTAGGAGCCATTTGGAGGCCGTTTGGAGCTGTTGGAGACATTTGGAGGCCGTTTGGAGCATTTGGAGCCATTTGGAGCTGTGTTAAGCATTTGGAGGCTGTTGGAGCTGTTGGAGCCATTTGGAGGCCGTTTGGAGCATTTGGAGCCTTTTGGAGTCGTTTGGAGCATTTGAAGCCTTTTGAAGCATTTGGAGCTGTCAAGCATTTGGAGCATTTGGAGCTGCTGGCGACATTTGGAGCTGTTGGCGACATTTGGAGCTGTCAAGCATTTAGAGGCCGTTTGGAGCATTTGGATTTATTTGGAGCTGTGTTAAGCATTTGGAGACATTTGGAGCTGTCAAGCATTTGGAGCTGTCAAGCATTTTGAGGCCGTTTGGAGCATTTGGAGCTGTCAAGCATTTGGAGGCCGTTTGGAGCATTTGGAGCCATTTGGAGCTGTGTTAAGCATTTGGAGACATTTGGAGCTGTCAAGCATTTGGAGCTGTCAAGCATTTGGAGCAATTGGAGCTGTTGGAGCTAAGAAGTAGTCGTTGCATGCCTATGCAGGGCTAAATGTTTATAAGATTGCTTGCTTTCGCAAGTGATTCTGTAGTAGGATAGAAATTGTGTAATAAATATTATGTTTGTAAAAGACTTTGTGGTGTTTTATTTCTCGAACCTTACACTTTTCTGGTACTTTTTTAAAATTAAAGTTGTTTTGTATCGGCCAGGGATCGAACCAAGGACCTAAGTCGATCTAATCAATGTGTAAATTAATGAGTGATTTATTTAATGTATTTTGAACTTTTTCCCGAATCTGTAGCATTAAAATTATGAATTACCAATATGGTGGTCTTGATGTCTGATAGGATGATGGTAGTAGAGTGTTTAAAGTCTCTTTAATAATGTTGAACATGGTTTATTGGAATTATTATTTTTTACATAAAATTAAACATTATTGCATCAATCGGGTATCGAACCGAGGACGTGAATCGATCGAATCAATATGTAAATTAATGTGTGATTTATTTAATGAATTTTGGAACTTTTCCCGAATTTCTAGCTAAATATTTACGGATTTTCAAGATGGCGGCCAAATGACACGATGTCGGGTGTCACAGCAATAATAAATGATTACTGCACTCTAGCGGAAAGAATTAAACTAACATGTCATCAGCGCACTCTCGCCGACGATACAATGATGATGGCTTCCAGCAACGAAGACAAGATGGCACACATGACGTCATACTAGGTGGCGATATATATGCTTTGAAAAAAAAAAGTGGTGGGAGTCAGTATGCCTGCACCCACCGCGGGGGAAAGGATCGGTCGTCATTTTTATTTTTTTGCCCTCACCGGGTTCGAACCGAGGACTCCGAGCTCCGTGTCGTAAATGTTTGTTTTTTATTATTTTTTATTAAATTTTTATTATTTGAATTTTTTTATAAATTTTAATTTTTTTCCATTAAAATCGGATAATAAATAAAAAACTTAAAGATGGCGGCCGTAACGGGAATTGCAACGGTGACGTCATCATCCAATATGGCGGAAAACACATCGCCGGAATTTTCGAGAACACAATGACGTCATCCAAAATGGCGGATCCAAGATGGCGGGTCAAAATGGCCGTCAAGGTCAAGGTCAAAGGTCAAGGTCACAACCATCCAAGATGGCCGCCGTGACGTCACAATCCAATATGGTGGACCCCGGCACCGGCACCACACCCTGAACCCTGTCCCCGGACCGGCCTATACATACTACTAGAGTACAAATTCAATCAATTAAAAATAATATCTTAGTATTTATTATTTATATAAAAACGCTTATAAAATTATTATTTTAGTAAAATAATAGAGATAAATTTTAATTTAAAGAATTTCATTAAATAAATAGAATTTTTATAATTATTTATTAACTTAAACATTTTATTAAATAATAATATAATAATTTATTATGCACATAAATTATATATACGGCAACATAACCTCACAAACAAGCCTTTGAATACATCCAGGAGAACTAAACCTTCTACAGATACTCCTTGTCAGCGATAATGGAAGCTTACAAACAACCTGACATCGTTATACATACGGGAACATAACCTCACTTTAAATAATACGCTTGAAAAGTTTCTCACAATTTCTATCACTAATATTCACGATTAATATGTAAATATTTTTAATTATTTGGACCAGTATTCAATATCAATCTCAAAAGTATAATATTTATAAGTGCATACATATTTTTAATTTGTATGTTGATTTTTTTTAATCCTGTGAAAATTTAGTAGCATTTTGCGCGCGCTTTGCAAAAATTCACTCTCACAATAATTCGCCTAAAGAAGTATAACTTCAAAAAAAAATGCAACCCACAGGCAGTTGTGACTTATGACAATATGGCCACACACAAAGACAAGAGTATGTATCAACAAACTAAAAATATCTCAACACACGGGCGTGCTATGATGACCAAAAACATCGTGTCCAAATTTATGGACACGAGCCTTCTTCACCAGTCTGAAAATAACTTCAACAAACAAGCTATGGTGGTAAACGATAATGCGACCACATTATGAAGTCACGAGAATGCTTCAGCAGCCTGACGAGAACGTAGTTTTATTAGGGATTGGAAATATTAAGACTTCACAGTTCTTTGTACACGAGGGTCGATGCCAGTTGTTATTCGGCGGAAGGCTTGAAGCTCACGTTCATTAATGTGCTTTTGAAACACCAATACTGTTAGAACTGCAGTAAATTTACGGACATTTCAATGAAAAAAAATAACTGAAATAAACAAATAGTTCTTCGTAAATTAAAAAAAAACTTAATCTTAACAGAAATTACGACGTATTTCGACTTCCGAGCTGTATATTTCATTCCAAACAAAGAAAAAACACACGCGTGCAGAAAAGAAGTGTGTTCTTGCTTTAGATTTTTTTTTTAAATTTTTGTTAATGTACCAATAATATTCCTTTGGATTCATGTTCAAAGTAACAGCACTCGGTGTCCGTAACATTTACGAAGTAACCGTAAATTTACAAAGATTCCTGGATATTTTTTTAACCAGAGTTCTTCGTTAATTAAAGATGGACATTTTTTTAACAGTGTAACGTCCCTGAGCCAGTTTTTTTTTTTTTTTTTAAATGAGACCAAATGGTTATCCAACAACGCTTAACCCGCCAAAGGACCCGTCCTCGTTATCGACCAAAGAGCAATTTAAAATAAAATTAAAGGTACGCCATTTGAGTCTACGAATGAAATGAACCAGCAAAAATAGTCGTGACTCTGAGGATGAGAGTTACAGTCGTGGCGGAAAGCATCGACCTCCCGGCCAGGCAGAACTCTGAGTCCCGGGTCACGTGGGCCGAGCGTAAAGAATGAACAAGAGAGGGCGAGTTTCGGCCGGGTATTTTTAAGGGTAGGGGGTAGGAGGGGAGAGAGAGATTTCCAGAGAGTCAGGTAGTGCATGGAAACGTGATAAAAGTGCTAATCCGCGCCTCTTAAGGCACACAAAATAATTCCACAGACGTAATTAGAAAAAAAAAGAAAAAAGAAAGAAGTAGAACCTAGAAGTGGTAACTTTTCGGAGGAAAAAAAAATATTCTTTATTTTTTCGAGGGCTTTGCGTAATGAAATGGAGTAGTAAACGTAAGATGCAGAAGACACTTCTGTGTAACTGCACAATTTGAACTAAACCACACTTGTGGTTTCTAGTATCTTGTTCAGTAAATTTGTTTCTATATATTCTCAGTGTGCAGTGTGCAGTGACGCCCAATTACTTAAACCAATATCCGTACGAAACGCTCATAAAAGACAAAACTTTTTTTGGGATATGCAGATAGAAATATGCAACAATTATTATTTTTAACATTTTTCTTCTTAGAACGAATATGAACGAAAATTATTAGTTTAAGCATGTAGGAGAGATGGGAAAAGTGGCCAAGCGAAGGTTAGCTAATTTTTAAACTGACTCGCAACCGATGTAAAGTCATCAAAACTAGTTATATCACACAATCACTTATTCTTAGTTAATGGTATGGATGAAAAATTAATCGGGCTTATTGTTTACAAAAACCTGTAAATGAAGAAAAAATTGATTGACAGAAAATTTCGTAAACCATAAACAAAAATTTGTGTCACGAATAAATCAGAATTAATAATGGAAAACATAAGAAAAATAATTTATTATAATATGTATTTAACCAATTTGTTAGCGCCTTTTATAATCTTGTAACTATGGTCGCCTTAAAGTCTTAACATAGCTAGCAATGTAGAAAAGTATGAGGCGGTATGATAAGGTCAAACACTTAATGACCTACTGTGTGTTATTCAACTAATCCGCATAAAAACAGCATTGTTGAAAAAAGTGATGTTTGTTTACATTTAAAGCAGTGGTCATTTATTTAACTTTAACTCTCTGTAGTACCATTTTGTTGTTGGGTTAAATTTTGGTTTCGTAATATTTGTAATAAAGCGCTCTTTCGCACTTAAAAGAGTTATGAGTGTTTTTTTTTTCATTGCCAATATAGCAGTGAAAATATAGGTATATTATAATTGTTTAATGGTATGAAACCATTCTGTAGATAAAACCAATATCTGTTACATGTGCCACAGATCTTGAAAAATTTAACAAAAATTCACAAGACACAAATTCAAATATATCAAAGTATAGATTATGCCTGTTTTCAAGCCATCTATACTCAGGTTCACGTTAAGATCTAGAAGTTAGATATTGTGTAAATTGTTCGTTTTAAGGGTATCCTACTGATATTCTTTACAAATGTGAGATATAAGTTACATATTTACATTTAAGTATTAGAAATTCGTTCGGGAAAACTCCCATTTCCTTACCTGTAAGGTGGAAATTATTAATTATTAAATCGTGAGTATTTTAGCAGTAATAATTTAATTATAATACGTTTATCTTAATGTAGCTAAACAAACAAATTTTAAACGTCAGTTTTATTTTTTAGAGTTAATTATCACATTTTTAATTCTACTGTAGTTTTAATAAATCTACACTGTAATATAGAACCAACGAAATGTTAAAATACAAGTTCATGTTTCTGTTTACAAAACATTTAAACTAAATTTATTTGCCACAAACAAACAAAACCGTAATTTAAACCAGAGTATAAGCATAACAGACTGTCCATAAATCATGTTATTGCAGAGAAAACATTGAAAACTCAAAAAAAATCAATCTGTATAAAAAATATTTTAGTCAATATAACCGAAAAAAATATTATGTTGCTTCAAAAAAAATATTAATTAGAACAAACCCTTGCTATTCATAATAACTAGGAACAAAAATTGACCCGGAAAAGATTTTGAGATATTTCTGTGTTAATACACAGTCATATCGCCTGTATTTCGTGTTTGGTTATGTTTCTCTCATGCTCATACCTAATGTCGGCAAACCAATCACAGCAATTCTGTGCAGAAGTATTCGCTTCCAGATTGGCCCAGCCAAATAAGCCAGTGACTCCTCTTAAAGACGGCCGCCAATCTCAAGGGAAACAACATTGGCACGGTTATGCTTTTATTGCAGTATTATGAGCGCTGAGATTTATTCAAGGAAAACTTTATGCCGTACTGATAAACTGTGCATGCTGTATATATATTTTGTAAATAGAACAGGAATACGTATGTTAAATTACAGATATTTGTAAATTTGTACATTTACATGAAAGCAACTATCAATACAAAATATTTGTTCGCAGTTATACTGGGTTCAGATTCTTACCGGAGCATTTATGCTTTGTGTTGCCTTAGTGCCTCCAATATTTACAGTTATTTGTAAATCGTTCCCTAAATAGCTTTCCATCATTAACTGTACACGTTTATCAGAATAACAAAACATAATTAAGTACACTTATTGAATATTCGATTATCAATGCAAAGGTTTAAAAAGGTTATGCCTTAATAAAAACATCAATTAAAATATAAATTTATGCTCCAATTTTCGTAAGAAATGCTCAGTATTATCTCTAAAAAGACGTACTCCAAATATGCAAAAATAACCATAGCCATGTGTTGTACAATATTACAATATCTTTCTTTTAGTATTACAAACTATTTCTTGTAAACGGGTTTCCAAAGGAATTATTCGTAAAAGTACATAATTTTTTTCTTGCATTGATAAGCTGTAATACAAATATATGGAAAAATATCATACAATGTAAATCCTTTTTTTTTTTCAGAGCTACAAGTGATTGAAAGTGGGTTTTACTTTACGGTTCCAGTGCATTGATTCTATAGACTAGTCCAACAGCGATCGAAAAAACTGGAATGTTTAGGTAGTAATGTTTTACAGATAAAAATTACGGATTTAGAAGAAATAAAAATATCATACTGGCCCCGAGTATGATTTACAGCCATGTTGTGGGAGGAAACAGTATTACAACATATATAATCCTTGTTAACAAATGAATGTTGAAAATAGTAATAATGAAAAGTACTCTCGAGTATTAAAATACATAAAGAGACGGATATAATGTGCATGTAGATCACGTAATTTGGGTCGTAATGTAGACGATTAGTGTTCATAATGATACATACCATTTCTCTCATAAAAGCTAAAAATCACTATGAACAAAATAATTCTGTAACGTAATATGTTAGTATAGATGTCGGTGGTATGTGGCTATTATTTTTTTCTTATACACTGCATTTGCATTTGCAGTGTGCAAACTTAAATGTCTTTTCTGACTCCAGACAAACGTGTATTTATATACGTGTAACATGAATCCAATTGATAAGAATTACTTGCGTTTATTTTTTTTTAAATTCTGATGACTACTTGTTTCAATCGTAGTCCCACAAATATAACTTTTTTATTGACTTTGTACGTTTCAAGTCGTCAACATAAATTCTAATGTCTAACGAATCAAAATTTACTACAGCAGAATATGATAATATATGTTGCGATTAGTGCTATGAGACAGTGACATGATAACATGTTAATAGGTATGATATTATTTTAGAATATTGGCTAGAAATATCGATAAGGCATGCTGGTATTAAAAAAATATATATTTTATTTTATAAAAAAGTTTTTTAAAATTACTTTTACGTACATTTAAATTTTTTTTTGTGGAATTTCACATGTCTGTATCATCAAGACTTCGACGGACCCATCAATGTCAGTACGATGGAGGCGATATCTCCAGACCGACACGTCAATTTCTATATGTCGAGGGCGAAGAAAACACTTTTGTACTGTCGCTGACATCTTCGAAGCCGATATTTCGTACTTTTATCAACATGTAGAAGATGTCGACAACCGACACGAAGTTCAGGATGTCGCGCAGTCCTACTTACAATATGGAAGTAGAGATGTTTTAATGTAGCGAAATTAGATAGTACTGGAACAATGGAAATGAAGCAACGTAAAAGTCAAGCGAAACGCATTCTACGGTACGAGCGTAGGAAATGGCATGGTTCGATAACACGTGATCATTTACGGAAATGCTAAACTCTTAGTATAAAATTTTTAAAAGTACGGTGAATCAGTGGAATTTAAGTACAAAACTTTTGAAAACTGCTCAGTTAAAATCTGCTTTAGAGCAGTTTTAAAAGGTATTGATGTGTTAACATCTTGGCTCTTGGTATACGGCATTTGGTGGGAGTAATTTCGTGAATTAAAAGGAAGTCGCATGAAACGTAAATGTGTAACCACGGTTCTGCCATATGTGGTGGTTGGCGTGAACCAAAATCTACAAAGCTAAAAAGAATTTTTTATAGTTTTAACCGTCAAATAAATTTTAAAGATAGGAAATATTTTAATAACATTCTTTTTCAAAAATTAGGTCCAAAACGTTTTTTTCGCTTTTATTTGAGTCGTTTTATTATAAAATTTAAAATTTCGGTCTGAATGTCAAATGATTCAATAGACGACGCAGCTGGTCAGACAACGAATTATAGCGGCGGGTGCGGAAACTACGAGTGATTGGTATCCAGAAATTTAGTTGAAAAAAAAACACACACAATTTTCGTATATTTATCACGCTTGGCATTATTTTAAAGATTCCTACGCTTAATTTCGTTTCCAAGTTTAGTATTTTTTATGTATTTATGTATTTTCAACATGAGAACACATGAATATGCTCTTTACAGAGGTTATATGTTACACATCTCTGGCTAGTACTAACAGAATATCTCACACTGTTAATTTCATTTATGTTTAATTAATATGCAGTAGCTTTTACATTTTCATATTAATATTGCAAAGGTGACATTACCTATAATACAATAATGTGTTAACAACCATTTGGCGAGTAACTCGGTGCTGCAGGTTTACACACACTTGAAAAACACACTCCTTACCACATGGGCGTCACAACCCAGAGATAACAGTCTCAAGGATCATGTATAATGATAATGCTGATGATAAATGAGTGAAACGACCGTAAAGGGATATAGAGCCCCACAAAACATAGATTTTCAAATATTTTGTTACAAATTGAAAAACTGCTCCAGGTCTCAGTAATATTTTGGCTCGATATTGTGTGAGACCCAGCATTGGGCATGGATTGATATCATTTATTTCAATGTGCATGCATTATTTTTTAATGAACCATTTATAGTATAAATTAAACATTTGAAGTGATTCAAAAATATGAATTTGAAAGTGCAGACATAAATAAGCAACCTAACCAAAACCATGCTTGTGTGGTGAATACAGTGCTTACAGTGAAATTAAAACTTAGTCCAGTTTTGGTGTTCAGTGTTCACTGACGTAAATGAAGTGCAGCGTTATCTAGGCATCAATATACCTGATATAAGTGAATTATTTAATTACATCAATAGGTGTCAACTGATGTAAGTTTAGCTAAACCTCTCGTTCTCAATGATGTGTAATGTATTCTAATTATGCTTTTAAAATATTTATATAGTTTTTTCATACCTATGTTATTACAAGGGCTTTGCAGTTTAGAAACAACTAAATATTCCAATAATGTTTTTTGGTTGTGATAAAATAAAGTTTTTAAATTTATAACATGCTATTGCGAAATATTGCCTTAAAAGTCTTACAATAAAGAATTGTTCTAATAATACATTTCTGTCAATTCGTTTTAATTTGTGGGGGCTGTAAATTAATTTATTGTTGTGCACAAAATTTTTTATGAATACAAAACAAGCACTCATTTTTACCAAAAATCTTTTCTTGCGACCAACTTTATTTGGTAAATACTTTTACAAAACATTTTGTGACACCATGAAAACAATATTGTGTACTGTGTATTACAGACGAAAGTCGAAAACATCATTTTGAATGTTAGTCTAAAAATATCGTTTCATTAGTTACAACCATTATTAGAAATATTGCAAAATGAGACGTACTATACGAAAATATTATTTTATTAGTTACCATATTTATTATAATTATTGCAAAATGAGACGTACTATACGAATAAAACATTAAATTATCACTTTTACTGAATTACAGAGAACAAAATCCAACAATTTTATTACGTTTGGAATTGAAATAAGGCATGCAGTTGTAATTCATTAATGAACTCACTTCCTTTATTATTTTCTCAATAAAATTTTTAAAATATATAATTATACGTTTTGCCAAACAAAATATAGAAAATATGTAGATTGTGTTATTATGTACCAAACTTAACACTTAGGAAACCAATATTTGATATGCTTTAAAAAGCAGATAAATTTTTATAAAAAAACATTTAGTTCCCTTAGTAGTATAAAAACATTTAACAACATTAATTTTATTAATATTTACACTGAATGGAATTATAAACTCATTTGAAATATATATATATATATTTTGTTGATTTAGTTAATAATCTGTATTTTTAAATGAATCATAGTCATATATTTCATATGTGGAACAAAATGCCTTGCAAAACATAATTTCATTGGCTTTTTCAATAACAGTATGTATAAATGTTCCAAGTACTAGAATTTCATGAAATAAACAATAATGACTAAACTGTATTCGTTAAAAGAGGTAGAGACCCATAAAACAAAAATTTGAAATATTTTGTAAAAGATTGGATTACCTCTTTCGTATTTAATGTTTGAACTAGTTAGTATCAGATTGAAATAAAGTTTGGCAAAAATATGATTTTTACCTTGCCAAGCCAAATATTCGTATTAATGTCTCAAAATTAACACATTATCCAAAGATTTGATTGCCATTGTTACAATGTTCACTTTTATAAATGTTTCCTCTGGTGAAAAAATGTATACGATTTAAAAAATATATTTTATTAACTGTGGACACATCGGTAAAAATATAAATAAAATTATAATTTATGTTGGTGAAATAAATCAATATGGTTTTCAAGTTATTTCTTAGATTAATTTGTTCATCCTCTAATTGAAATTATAAATGATTTTTTTAAAATTCTACGCTGTCTACTTTATAAGTGTCAATAAAATTTATGTTTACATAAAAACATGTGTTATTTTATTTATTTTTAAATAAGTCATTTTAAACCACGCATTATTAATATTAAAGTATTAGAGAAACGAATTTAAGTAAAAAGACATAACTAAAACCACAAAAAAATTTGAATCACATTTTACTATGGTGACATTCTTAAAGTAAAGAAAAGCATTCTACTTACGAGTTCTGTTGTAACAGAGAAAAATGTCCGGAAAAAATTCGAAACACCTGTAAATTTAAACGAATTCATTAAAAACAAATATTCATTTCATTATAACATACACTTTAAGCTATTAAGTATTGCTTAAGTCTAAACAATTCACATAATTAAATTCATGTTAGTTATTTTTCAAACATACACATAAGCACAATTGAAGTTTAAAGTAATAAATATTTAATTATATTGTTTAATTATGAAAATATTAATATATTTATATCTGTAGATTTCATTAAAATATTCCTTTAAGTTCTAAAAATGAAAAAAAAAAAATTTATTGGTTAAACGGGTACTAACATTCTTTCGTCTCATTCTTATTTTACTTCAGTGAATTTTTCAGAAATTACTTAACAAAGAAGTATTTTAAAATAAATTGTAACTAGCCTCATTAGACACAGTGTTATTTGTTTAAAATCAAATTAGATGAAATTCCTTTATGTGAAAGTTTTGACAAGAAATTGTTCGTCCTTCATTAAATTTGCACTTTCTAAAATGGAATTAGAAAATAACTTCATATTAAATTTCAAATGTGAATTACATTTTTCTTTTAAGACGTAATTAAGATATTTTGTTAATTTATCAATTTAATAAAAAATAAAAAAAGTATTTTTAAACTGACCTAGACCTTTAAAGCTTCTTAACTTTTGATTACTTTAGTGAAAGAACGCAAAAACGGGTGCATTTGTTGTGCCTGTTGCAATCATGGATCAGGAAACGTATCATTCCAATAACCCACGAGGAAATAAAAATAAAGACAATTGCAAGTCTTAACGGAGAGGGAAAGGCTAAGTAGTATTTCAGGGGCACGTTAATGCTATTCAGTAAGTGTGGTTGCAGGGGGGGGGGTAGGGAACCTCGCCTTCCGCGGTTCCGTAACGGCTGTTCCACATGCAAGTCGTTTTGTAGGTCATATCGACCGGCTCGCCCGAACTCTTCACACGGGAATCCCGCCCCGAGCGGCCCCGCCTGCGAGCAGACACCGAGACTTCACGCAACGCATGAGTGTGTGACCAGTTTGCCTGTCTTTCAGGGGATCGCATCGTCGGGCTAGCTTACACAAGTCACAGTTAACTTACTGAATGCTTTCGAAATACGTCTGTAGACAACGTTCATCCTGAAAGGTGAACCTCCGGGTGAATTTTTCACTTCCTGCGTTAGCAAATGAATGGCAATATTGAAGCGTAAAAAAAAAATCCCTTCGAGCAATAAACATACAACTTAAAATTGTGGCATACCACAATATGTGCGGCTCCAAAGGTAAAAAATTTCCCCTGCGGCAAAACCTGCGCGACAAAGAAGATCAGTGGACGTGTTATCAAAAATCACCTGTCAAGTACAATTTGTGAAAAAAATAATCTCAATTTAAAATATTTTAACTGTGCTTGTATTAATAATTTTTATCTGACTATTTTTCTTTTAACATTATTGGGATAGCCAAACTCTTGCTACAAATAATATCCGAAATATTTTCAAAGAGTGGTAATGAACCAAAAGCGTAATACGAACAACAGCTATAATTTTTACCTTTAAGAGATAAGGCATCTAAGAATAGACCTACTTAAGTAACAGATCGAACACACCAAAAAAAAATAATAATAATGGTAGTGTATAGAAGGAGTTTCGTAAGAATACTATACTGACTACATAGAAACTAACCTACCTTTCAAGCTTTTCATCGCGGACGGTTACGGCATCAAACAGCTCTGGGTATACGTCTTTGCGGGGCGTGGTTTACGTCACGTTACGTCACGGTACACGTACTGCGGCCCGACACGCCACGCTCCATCCTCGCCGCCGAGAGGGTAGAAAAAAAACTAAAAAAAAAGAACGTGGAGTAAAAAAAAACTTTTGTCTTCCTCCGTGCGTTCAGTGGCTGGTTTCCTAGATGTAGATGACGTCAGAAGTCGTCGCAAATTTTTTTTTTCTCCGCGCGGGCGAGAACGCGGCGCCACCGGGCGCGGACTGCTTCGGAACACTTCCCCTTCTCCGCCGCGTGCTCGCTTCCCCTCTTTCCTACCCCCCCTCCACGCCCCCGGGCGACGAGACCCGATCGCCGGCGGTCGCCATGGCAACGGGTGACGTGGCGGGTGGCGTGCAGCTGGGAGGCCTACGCGCCAGGGGCTCCACTCCTCTCATTCACGCGCGCTGCCAACTACAATTTACTAAGCCCTCTAAAAAACTATTTACGTAAAATAAAAAAAAAGTAAACCACACTTTTCGTTCACACATTCACGCAGGATTTTCAGTGTCTGTTCATACTCGTAGCAGTCAACCCACGCTTATTTTTTAAATTTAAATTATTGTGAATGAAAAGTGGTAATACAGAAAAAAAATCTTTATATATTTTTTTTTGTTAAACTTCAAGAAATTACATTCAGAGCGTAGTTGAAGGACAATAAAGATGGTTTTAGCGGTAAAAAAAATTAATAACTATAATGAAATTTTATTTATGTATCTTTACCGAAACGTTTGTTCAGAAATTCAGTTTAATAAAAAAAATCACTTTGATAAGCAGTCCATTTTTTCCTCACATAAATGACACAAAACTTAAATTTGAATTAGTGTGCCATGTACCAACTTTACTTATCATTTTAAAATAAAGTTGGTCAATCTTAAATATTTTTAATTGAAAAATGAGAAAAAATGAAGTTAACTGATATATATTTTTACTGCAGAAAAATCAAAATGTTTATAAGGTAAAGGAGTCGTTACAAATAATTAGATTTTTGATGTATTGAATCTGGCGAGTCAAAAATTTAACTGGTTAGTTTAATAACACCTACAAAAATATCTGTCTTCAAGAGCATAGGATTCCAAATTTCAGTTTAAGAATCTAAAAATTAAAACGCAGACACATGCACTTGTAGTAATTCTCTTATTTAACGTGTTTTAAAATTGTGGAAAAATTTTTTTAAAAATTAAACTTACGTAAACAATTGCAATTTTACCTTAATTTTAAAGTTATGAATTGAGTTAAAATAACAATTAGATTTTGGTAAAAATTCTGTACTTGGATTAAAAATATAAATAAAGAACTATAGGCAATCGGTAGCTACATATTTCAGAACACTAACATATTGTCTTCAAAACTTTAGTCTATTTGTTTTATGTTTTTGCGGTGTCACTTGAAAACCACTAAACAGAATTTTTGAAACATTATAAACCGAGCGAAGCAAAATCTTCCAAATAACTAGAGCGTTTGGCGTTTGTATTTATGATTGTATGTATGTGATTTTGTGTGACGATAACTGTCAACTGTTGTTCGGAATTTCACTTAATGTGTTAGATAGCTAGGTATCACCCAGGGAATTAATATGTTCGTGTATAAACAAAATGGTCAAAGGATTTTTGATATATTTAATAAATACTCAAAAAATCTTCAAAATAATATGAATTATTAAATTTTTTTGATTCCGGATCGAAAGGTGATATTTTCCATGAAGATCATGATACTAAATTCCTCCAAGTGAACTAAAGAAGATAGCAAGAAATTAAATGAAAGTGAATTAATTTTATAGCTGAATCAAAACAAAAAAGTTTCCATAGAAATCAGGTAGTACTAACTTTGGTCATAACATAATTTTGCGATATCTTATTTCGGGGCGAACCCTAGTTTTATTAATATTTGTGTCAAAATAACAGACTAGACCAATGGAATATAAAAACATGATCCGTAATGGTGTAAAAGGTTGTGAATATAGATTGGGATATGTAAAAAAATTAAAAATTAAATTTTATCACCAACAGGTCACTAAATAATGATTTAACTGAAATACATATATTTATGTAGTGTGTCCTTTTGAATTTTCGAAATTTTACCGCTAATTGAGTTGGGTTTTATAATAAAATACGTTTTTTTGATCTTATCAAGTGGAAGTTAAAATATTGGCTATAAATAATACACAAAACATTTAAATTCATTATGAAATATTTTATAAAATTTAAACTGATAAAGGTTTAAATATATTTATGAGGCACTAGCAAGAAAAATACATTAATTTCTACTATATAATGTGAGAGGTGATAAACTGGGCATGATTACCACACATAAAAAATTTAAAATACTATTTTTAATGCCTTTTCATTTCCATTTCAAATATGTTGAAAAGCTGTGTGTATGGTTTTATAAAAGCTAATCATGCATTGGTTCCACTATAGTATAACGATGATATAATTAGCAGAACTCAATTAGCAAAAAACTCATTAAATACAAATTTTACAAGAGAGAAAAAGAATCATGTAACTTCAATCATACAAATATTTGTAACAAGCTGCCAACTCTTAGTTATAAAGGTCTTCTTTTCACTGAGAATATTAATAATATTTCATAAGATATATACGACTGCTTACTTTAATACACTATATACATTTGTTAAGATTTTATTATGGTAATTGTGTTCACAAAATTAATTCTCGGTTATAACATTTGGAGAACACACGAAGAAAATTATTGTAACTTAATGCAAAAATGTAAAAAAATTAAATAATTGGAATTGGGCGTTTTTGTATTATGTTGATGGTAAGGTGATGTTTAAGAGTTCGTGGTTGGTAAGTTAAAATTCTATAAGTTGGATTTTCGACCGGGTAAAAGATTTTATACTCTTGGAAAAGTTTTCTTCTTGGACTACAGAACAAAGTTTAGTGTTGTTCCCTCCATCGTCACACTACGGAAGGCAAGAGGAAACCACCGCTTCATCATCTCGCCTAGTTTGTCCTAGATCTCTTGCCGTTGCCATTTCCAAGGATCTAAACCACTTTCCGTGCTGATGACCTATTATCATTAATTTTGAAAAACTTTTCATTATTAAATTTACAAAAAAATGCCATTAAGAGGCCCACTTGACAGGGGCGTATTTGTGAAAGTCAGGCGGTTTGATAAGTGCGAAGATCGCTGGTGCTTTTAGCACGGTATCACCTCTATGGTCAAGGCTCTGAAATTGTACGCAATCTTTTCGTCGTGCATAGAGATACTACGAAATTTCAGCGGTAATCATAACATTATACGACAGAGAAATTAAGAAGTAGGTGTAATGCAAGTCCCTTAAGTGGTTTCAAGAATCTGCACCAGATGCTTAATGCCTACAGATTACTCTGAAAAAACCGCCTTTAGTCGTTTTTTACTGTTCTGAAACGACAGTTTAAAAAAGATATACAACACTACTCATCTGCCCTCAACGTATTTTTAAATGGCTTCCCTTAACAGACTCCATTTGGTATCTTTAGTAGTTTTTTTTCTGAAGCTCTGCTCACATTATGCTTGCCTAGGTGGTTGGGTCCTTTAAATTACATTGCAAATTTTGCTTTACCACTTCTTAATTTCTACAGATTTCTATTAATGGCAAGTCAACAGTTTTACGAGTTTTTTTTTATGAAGTGACAACGTCTAATAAATTGATGAACGCTGGCTGCACGCACGAAAAAGTGTCCCGTTACGCACATTATCCCGTTACGCTGTATCCCGTTACGCTCATTGTACGCTTGCGCCGTATCTATCTCTCTTCCACTCGATTGGAACAACCATCGATTTGACTTTTTCGAGGCACATTAAACTTGAAACACTCCCATTCGTTTCCTACTTTTCCTATCATCGTCCTATCCTTAACAGAATAACACATATTGGAAGAAGTTAAATAGCAAACATGTATAAAAGTTATAGTTAAAATAATCTCTTCGTTAAAGTAATAAACATATTTTAATTAATGAGTGCAAATAAAAGTAATTTATCAATTAAATTGTAGATTTCGTTTCACTCCTTCTTTGTATACATACAAAATAGTGATAATTCAATAAAAAGATTCAATTTTACTCATAAAAGTATGCAATCATTTCATCAATGTTTTGTTATGACGTTGTCACGTTAAACTATCGTCCGTAAACCGACTTTTAAGACAACCAATTTTTTGTTTTGTTTACACATCTTTGATGTAACTCAGGACCAAGCGTGGCCTTTGCTTCCAGTATTTATCGAGCCGATGGTCCGGAGTAGTTTATTGCGGCCTTGGGCGTAAGCTGAGTGATCCGTCGGGCTGAGTGTCAGCGCCAGACACGCGCGTGCTTTGTCAGGCTATCGGCCCCGCACCAGTCTCTGTTGTGAAGGGGGGAGGGGAGGGAAAGTCTGCCCCACGTATGACAAGTGTCTGCTGTGCTCTATTCCCCTAGTCAGACTGAACACTTGGCATCACAACAATCGGGGCTGTGATAAACTGAGACCCACAAACACACATAACACACCACCACTCAATTTGAAACAACACACCAACATTTTGGCAGAATACCTTTTACTACTTTATCGTATTAACTGAAGGAAATAAAAAAAATATGTACGGATACTATGAAAAATATATATTTTATGTAATCCAGTGTACAATATAAAAGAGTTAATGTAGTATACTACAGAAAGGGGAGAAGCATTCTGAGAGGGATAAGATTACTTGAGGTTTCCTTTGTGTAGTTGCACTGCCTACTGAGGCAACAACAATATACAGAGTTTTTTAAAGTATATAAGTACATATTTTAGTTTATACTATCTATATATTTTAAGTGTTAGACATTCACAAAATTTATGGCAGAAGTGTGTTTATGAAAAACAATAGTTAATATATTCGTCAATCTTACAAATTAAAAGTAAACAGCTCTGTTATCTTTCAAATATCTGTACTTATTTTATTGTAAATGTGTATCAGTGTATCAATGATGCTTTGGTTAGTTTAACTGTAAATATATAAATAACGTGTTACATAGCCTTATGGCAACAACAAAAAAATAAGGCTGAACGGAATGTAAATAAATACATTAACTAATAAACTTGTGTCATTGTTCTATCTTATATAACTAAATTTAAATTTATCATCTCGAGACTTATTGTTCAAACGGACAACACAAAATGTTTTCAAAGTTTACAATTTTTGTAACATCTTTTTTTCACTAAAATATAACTCTTAGTAATGTATTTCAAAGCGTTCAATTTACCTGTAATGCGCTATAGATAATTGAATTGTCCACTTAATTCCAAATATTTGAGCTTACTAGAAGTTGCACTCAATCACATAAGGTACTGATAATTCTTTCTTGATGATTTTTCAGTAAAAACAAGAAAAACTCTCTTGAATCAACAAAATACAAAAATTGTAGTTTGAATGTTAAGTCATTGATACTTATTTAATCGAGTGACAAAAAAGAGTTTCCTTTTTGTTATTTGTTATTAAAATTTTCAACCTTAATTCAATGCCAGTGGGGTAGATTAATGGTGGTATGTGAACATAACTAAAATAATTTTACTTCTGACACACATTAATGCCTTATCCGATATTCAAACCACTTAACCATGGAAGTCAGAAGTATTGGCCTTTTCCTTGTAAGCAAAACATTTTTGTAGTACTTGGAATCATATATAATATTTTCAATGTAAGCCGTTAACGTTTAAATGGTTGTGTTGACAATTATAGCTTTATATTAAATTTTGAAACTTTCAAACGTTAAATTTCACAGGTGGCAAAAGAAAATTTCTACTTCAGCAGCAAAAAAATGATTCCAGTAACAGTTAATTCCCGAATTCTAGAGCTGGAATCGTGAGTTTGAGTTTCATCTCAGGGATATGTGTTTTAAAAATTAGTTTGCAACCAAAAAATCAATAGCCAGGTAAACGTACATATTGTATAACATAACCTTTATGAAAATATGAAATCAACACATTACATAGGAAAATTTTGGTATAAAAACACTTTTCTCGTTAAAAAAAAGGGTATTTTTAATGGATATGCTAGAATAATGTAAAGCTCATTTTTGTTTCAAAATACGACAAGCTGGTAAACCAAATACCTATTAGCTCTTTATCAAATTGCCATCTATATTATTACAATCTTAGCCAAAGGAATAAATATGTAAAATTTAAATAACACATGAATAAATTACTGGTTTTGTTTGATCATGCTTGAAAAAATGAATAAAATGCACTGTATACAATCATTTACATCCATTTACAATCGCAAAAAGTTTATCTTATATTTATATTTCGTGAAAGGAAACTTGAACTAGCTAGCAAGCAACCTGCCATTTCATTGACATTTATATGTAAAGAACGAATATCTTCTTGTTTTAGAATACACATATAAATTTTAAAGTGTTTTTTTTTATTATTTTTCAAACCCAAGAACAACGTGATCTCATTTATTCACCCGTTGCGTTCACCCATCATTAACTTCGTGTACAAATTAGACTCGAAGCTGCTGGCCTGCTTAAATGAGAAGAAAAACGAGGCCCGACTCGGGAATTCAATAATGCGAAGAAAGAAGAAAGGGAACCAAAGGAGGGAGAAAAAGGGATAACGAATCTCTTTGTGTATACAACTAATTAAACGTTTCTCGAAATGTAACCGAAATAACGGGTGGAGGGGGGGGGGTGGAGTTTCGTGGAGGAAGGGGGGGGGGGGTGGTGGTGGTTGTGGCGCTACCCCGAAGCGGGAAATGAAAATTTTCGGTCGAATTTCTCACAAAATGGTGTCTCACGCGCTCGGAGAAGCTGTCCAGGGAGGGGGCGGTGGATGGTTGGGTGGAGGGGGGGGGGGGGGCTGTGAGGTGCCATCTGCACCCGCGAGATGCTGAACCCATTCTCTAACTTTAATTAATTTTTCAGTGCCAGAATGGCCGAATTGTAGAAACACAAAAAAAATTTCGCTCGTGTTTTGGAACTCCTAGTTTCTAAACTCGGCGTCTCTTCACCTCCTTGATTTAATTACGTCATTCTACTATTATTCCAGCGGAAATTTCGGCACAGCTTCAGCAGGTAAACCTGCGATCAAACCTTGAAATAATGGTGTTCCACATTTACAAGTTTCTTGCAGGAAAAAAAAAGGAAGGGGGAAGGGTGTTCACGTCCCTACACAAGGGGCGTCTTTGCTTTTGCAAGCAGGAATAATATTGAAATTGTAGACGGTTTTCTTGTAAATAAGTATGGGTTTTATTACGTGGCAAGTTGACTTAAATAATACAAACGTGGATTCGAAATCATCCGTCAGGGGAAGGCGATTTAAAATGGACCGTCGTTTCCCTATCTGGCTACACGATCTCAGAATTGTCTTCTTTTGTTTTTCATGAAGAAAAGATTAAAAAAATATTATCATCTGCAATAAATTTAGGTTTCTAAATTTATCGCAAGGCAATATTTAAGTGAAAATCGAAAACTTCGCAGATGAATAACTCGAATAAAAATGTTATGTAAGTAAATAAGCGAGTTAAGCTATCATAATAGGAAAAATACATAAACATAAAATAAAAATTGGCAGATTGAATTTTATGTGTTCGATGATACCTGGTTTACTAAGAAAGAATAAAGTTAAGTGCTTTTAGTGAAAAAAATATTTAAATAACTAATGAAAAAATAAGTTTGTCATGAATCCCCAAAAAATAAGATGGTAGTAAGATATTATATAAATTATTTATTATTACATTAATCTGAAGGATAACTTAACTCTAAACGCTTACAAATATTACACTATATAGAGAAGGATATTAGCTAACGCTTTGTTCCTCAATCGGACCTATATGACTAAACAGATCTGAAAGAAATTTTTGTTTGAGTATTACCCAGAAGATAATATTAATGGTAAATTATTCCGATTGGATAGTAATATTGAACTGAGTTATCACACTTTATGCGATGGAGAATTCCGATTAAAACTGCAATGGCGTATGTCCAAAGAACTGTATTAAATTGATTGCATTGTAGTTATACAACGAGTCCACACGCGAAAGAAGTAAATTTTTTTCTTATTAGGGATGGATAAATTATTTATATTTTGAATCACAATATTCGTATAAAAATTAATGATACTTTATAAAGTTAATTGCAAAATCAATAGCTCTTTTACACACGAGTAAATGAGTTGTGGATACTTTAAATAAAATGAAATAAATATGGTAGCGTCAATCATTAGCCGATCGAAAAACTAAGGAGTATAGAAAAACAGAAGTAGCGTTACGAGAATTCCATAGCATCAGTGCTGCGTAATTTCTACCTCTCCCCTGCCGTCTCCCCTCACGTCCGTTACAGCTAGCATATAGCATGCTACGCTACGTACCTATCCCCTCCCCCTCATACACCCATGTGACCGCTAATGCATGTGTTGGAGTGGCGTCGCTGCTGACTCACTCTCTCCTCTACCGGTTCCCCCACCACGTACCTATCTATTCCCCTCATGCGATCGGAACTTTGGTAACGCTCGAAAATTGTAGCCCCCTCAGCAAATAAGTTTCACTTCAAATCTCATAATTCGTTAACACATTCAACAGATGTATTCCGATGGCATTGTTCTAAAAAAAAAAACATTGGAATCAAGCGTTTTCTTTAATTCTTCTTCGCACGATACAAAATGATGATCGATAAAAAACACCTCTTACTCACTGTCTCTATCAGCTTCACCTGTTTTTCTTTTCTTGATGTGACAGCGATTCCTGTCAGCGGGATCAAGTCCGTTCCGATCGTTGTATCGTATTCGAAACGCGCGCTCGGCACAGAACTTTTTTGACGTGACAACGTCTAATAAGTCGATGAACGCCGGCTGCACGCACGAAAAAGTGTCTCTTACGCTCATTGTTCCGTTACGCTGTGTCCCGTTGCGCTCATTGTTCCATTACGCTGTGTTCCGTTTCGCTGTCGGCGAGTGCAGTAATAATAGGTTATGTTACAATTGACTAAAAAATTATGGTGATTTATATAATTGAAGATAGATATTTGATTACATTTTATTTATATGAAAACTTTTTCATAATTATGTTCAAACTTTATAGCTGAACGCCAGTTTTTAAAATTTATTACAAGTCATCTACACGTGAACTGTTTCGTCGACTGTTTGTAAAGTGAAGTGAAAAGTTAATGTGGTTTTCATTGCTTATTACAACATCAATTTCGGCAATAAAGATTAATTATTCTTGCATTATAAAAATCTGATTACTAGTATAATTTCAAGCATTTATTCTTTTATTATTAAAGTGATTCAATTTTATTCATAAAAGTATGCAATCATTTCATCAACGTTTTGTTATGACGATTGTCACGTTAAACTATCGTCCGTAAACCGACTTTACAGACAACCAATTTTTTTTTCCTTTGCAGGCCGATCTTGATGCGTGCACGGTGCTCTGACGCAAGTGTGGTCGCCACTCCACAGGTAGAGTGGTTCCGTGGGGTTTCACCGAGGAGTGTCTGCGCCGAACCGAGGCGCCAGTCCGACAGAACCTGCAGAGCCGTTACCCACACCTGACACTGCTAGCTCCCTGTATTCTCGTAAATAACTAGCGCATAAATCTCTTCGAAATTACTTTCACGTAACTTACAGGTAACAACTTCCACCCCCCCCCCCCCCCACCTCCAATAAAGATAACGCGGTGCGGGCACTATAGATGGAAGGAATAAAAGACCGCTATAACAGACATTTTTTTTTCTTCTTCAGGAATATATAACATTTATCACAGGGGATTTCACTCAGGGAACGGCTCTGGTCACGCGTGATATTTCGTGAAAGACATTGTTCAATACTGCCGTTTCCGTTCCCTGATCACATAACTGAATGAATTTCATATATTTGACTGCCCTTGAAAGGTTAGCTATTTCAATAATTATTTTGGTTTAAATATACGCAGCGGTTTCATTAGTATGAACCAGGGAAACAGTATATGTTTTTTTGTAAACAGTCCAGTAGTTTTAGTGTTTACTTCCAACAAACATTAAAACAAATAAAATCAGACGCTAGCTTTATAATTTAAGAATAAAAAAAACATTTATCTTCTTTTGTAATTTATTTTTTGTTCACTTTTATTCACAGAGGAGAAAAATGCATTAAATTTTTTTTGTTACAACGGTAAACGTTTAATAAAGTTTTTATGGACACATATGTACATGCTGACAATTATTTTTCCTTTGACTGAAGTTTTTGCTCTGCTGTGACCAATATTTTTATTATTGAGTGTTTTTGCTCTCATAACAGAAGTAATATCAACACAAAAAATATATTTTGCAACTTATATGTAGGGGCATGCATATTTCGCGAAAAGATTCCGAGACTAGCTGAAAGTTAAAACACTGTAGCATCGTCTGTGTTTCGTGATTGGGTGGGTTTCTTTCAGGTAAGTGTCAATTGTTGCAACACCAAACGCGTACTGAGTGGCTCGGTCGAATAAACTTCTATTGCACAAGGAAGAAACCGCTGGATACCTCGTGGCAGTCTAATAGGCCTTCATAAATTTTGCGAAAATTGCCAGCCCCTACTTATATGTGCTTTTTATTTTTTTAACTTATTTTCTCTCATGGGTAGAGACCTGCAAAATTCGCGGTTTCGATGGCCTTCAGGATAGACTGCACATACCCCTGTACACTCGGGCAAATAACGCAAGTTCATTGGCTGCCGACTTGTAAGTAGTCTCAGCTGGTTTGTCTGTGATTCGATCCTTCTTTGGTTGAAGGTTTATAACTGGTTGAGATTCTTTCAGATGAACAGTAAGCCAATAGCAAAATTATCTAAGAGGCATAAGTGTTTGAATTGGAGCCTATCACCGAATGAATCCGCGAATTTTGCAGGTCTCTACTCATGGGATAACTGTCGAACCGCTACTCTGTAAAAGGTCATGGCTGAAAATAGTTACAACTATTAGCTTCCCATTAAAGAGCTGAACAGGCTATTTTGTCTTAGGTAGCCTCTTTAACATAAATGTAAATTAAAAGCACTATGTCTTTGAATAACTTCAGCGGAAAATTTATTTTACCTCCAGTGATATTGTATCGAAACAATTAACAGGCAAGGTTCCAACACAGAAAGTAATTTAACAAATCTCTCACAGTTCATTTTAAATATTTTGTGTTAAATTTATATAATGTTAAGGTGTTGCATTAAGTTATTATTACAGTGTTGTTTGCTGTGAGACGGTGAAGATTTGGGGAGGATTTTGCAGCGATAATCATGCTTCATAATTAGTCATGCTTTTGCCGTAGTCTTTAAAAATTCGAAACTATACTAGTAGAAGAACGCCTGTTAAAAATTTATAATTGGAGGGTACCTTTTTACTATTCAAATGTGCTCAGTGATTTTATATTATTGCTACAATAAAATACCCAGGAAATATTATTTCTGCACGAAACTATCAAATGCTTACATTGCGCATTCAGGACAGTGGACAAAATAAAACTTAGCCTAAAAAAATGATTGTGGAAAAGGTTGTTACGAAACAAATGAATAAACATGTTGAGGTAAAATTAAAAAAAAACTACTAATATTTAAAAACAAAAAAACATTAAATAAGCATACTCTTTAAACACATTTTATTGCAGTGTAACTATACAAAAAATCAGAATTTGTTAACTCATTTGACCGATGTATTGCAATGTCATTCATTTAGAAATGATAAACACACATTTTTTTATTCTTGTTAATAAATTAATGTAATATAAAATGTTTTCCCTATAGAATGTTGAAAATTACAGCAATTATTTTAAGATAGTATGTATTTAGACAATTTTTTTTTATAAACTGACAGCCAAGTTCTTTAAATTTATTCCAATGTTTTATTTTCTATCCTTTTTTTTGCTTGTGTATGAATTGATACTGTTAGCCTAAGGTAATTTTAAAGATGAAGTTTTAGTATGATGTTTAGATTATGTTTTGGCACTTTATATTGTAATTGGTTCTAGAGACAGAACCTTGATAAATTTTTTTATCAGTCATCTTTAAGCAGCCGTTTTAATAATTTTCATTTTAATTTTGCTATCTGCTTTTTGCTTTTTTCGTAAAAACATTATGAGTGCAATGCATATAAGTTGTCAATGATAATTAATTAAAGTTATTCTCAGTTTGGGCATTCAATGTTTTAGTATAGGCTTAAATTTTATAGTGGTAGAATCTATTTGTTATATAAGTATTATCTTTGAAATACTCACTATTTATCCCATCTTTTATATGTTCAGTCATCACTATCCGAGGAACAAGCTTGTAGCAGAGCCTCTGGTTTATTTTAATGTTTCCTGGGTTCATTACATTTATACCATAAAAATGTATTGTATTGTCAACTCACCCCACTCAATTTCATTTACCCAATAGACTTCGTCACACTCAAACACTTCTAAATTGACTCAAAAGGTAAGTATTAAAATACAAGTTTTATGTGAGCCATCAAATTATTCTTTGGCAGTAAAAAAAGATGAGCTAAAAGGAATAACTCATACCTTACCCCCTTGGAAAAAGTTTTATTTAACTACTCGACCGGAGAAAATATTTTTGTAATTTTTTAGGCTATTTGGTAGTTTATATAGTGAGTAGTACATTTAAAACAAGTAGCTTTTAAACAGTTTTAACAATGATAATAGTTAAGGAATGTTATATTTTCAATTATTAATTCAGCCAGTACGTAAATAATAGTTTTTTTTTGTAGTTTGAGGTCAGGCTAACTATCGAATAGTTATAGTAACCTAAATCAAAACCAAAGATGTCATTCGAACTCCATTAAGTCCCGAAGGTATTTTCTCGATGAACACGGCGTGTTTTGAGTCTGCATTATTCTTCGGCGCGCCCACTCACACACAGACACACACACACACAATTTTGAGAGCTTCTCTTTTTTTAAAAAAAATTAAACTTATAGCGTTCGTGCTTCAACTGAACTTTTCTACTCGGAGAACGTGCTCGCGAATTCAAAGCGGAGGAAACTTTCCTTTTAAAGCTAGGGGCGAAGTTCCTCAGGCTTATATGAGGGAAGGAAAAGGCGGATAGTTTTGATGGAGGGTGGTGGATTGGTAGGGGGGGGGGGGTTGGGTGGTTCATTTTCATTCATTCCCAGCAGCGCTACCCGCCAGCACGACGGGGAAGAAACGGCAAATTGGCAGCGCGCCATACGTCGTTTGAACCCCTCGGAGCCTAGCTTTCTTGGATCCATGCGTCCCCCTCGTCCAGATTAAGTTTCACGCCACAACAAAGTTCGCAAATAAACGACATTAAGTGTCACATTCCGTGCAAGAAGTCTCGATAAGTTCGCTCATTGAAAAGGATACGTCTTCGCCCTACTGTTTCGGGGGTCGTTAGGTTCGAATACAACCTACAAAAATATTATACGTTTTACAGCTTGTCTCATCCTTTGTTTTCAGTGTGTATTTTAATGGGTTTTTGCTCTTTTATTTCCAATCCACGATTTTCGCCATAAGCACTGTTATTATTTCTGTGTGCTGCCATGAATCAATTTAAACACCATAGAAAGCAAACGTTGCAGACAAAACTATTATTATGTAATGAAAAATTTTCTTCAAACATCTGAAACATTGAAAGGAAACTTTTGTGTGAAATTTAAAAAAAAAAAAAATCCTTCTTGTCTTTCATCAAGAACACAATGATAATATTAAATTTTTACTTATAAGGAGACGAACCTGAAAGTCGCCATATTGGTTTTAGCCATTTTCGTCATTTAATTTTTCATATAATTTAATAATAAAACTTTTTACTCTGTTTAAGCATAGCGCATAAATTAATTAGGTGCAATATTATTAATAGCGACTGACTGTTACAAATAGTATCACATGTGAAATAATAGTTAGTATTTAAAATTGCATCATTTTTTTTCAGAATGATTACAGCTTTGTGACCTTAGAAAAAAATAACCACTTAAATTAAAATGTGAATTAAAATATTTTATAATTAACAATGGTATACAAAGTAAAATTCTTAATGTTAAATATTTTTATTTTCAATGTGTTTTATGTTAATATTTTATGTTTATTTTTATGTTATTTTTTATATTAACTGTGTTAAATTTTAAATATGTTAATATGTGAATATTCATATTTTTTATGTGTTAATATGCAAAAATTATAATTTAAAAATATATAAATGTAATATGTAAATTTTAGATATGTTTAATGTTTATGTTGAATGTTTTAATGGTCAAAATTTTATATTTAACGTCGCTATACAAATTAACATTTTTAATATTAACAAGACAGGTAATACCAAACGCCATTTACTCCCTACTGCAAACTAAGCGTGAGACATAATATAACCGACCACCGTAGTACAGTTTTATACGGACACAGGATTTCGTGCGAGGCCAATAAAACTGCCAAGATAAAGAAGTGCATGCCAATAATAAAAATATGTATAATATTATCGATAGTTTTATTTAAAAAACGAATTTTCTTTCACCATTCAAAAGTTTAACTTATCTTTGCTGTCCTTTTTGACGTGAATATGTCTTTAAAATTGCTTTCTTAGTGGGAGGCAATTGAAAAAACGAATGATAACAATCGGGGGATACAGTTTGGTGTTGCAGCTACATATCTATCATCTCCATCCAAAATTCAATTATACCACTGGATAGCTAAATGATTAAAGAATTCGTTATGCTAAGTGAGGACTGTGACGCATAGTGCGCGGTGGAGGGGGAAGCGCCGCTATTTTGAGGTCATTTTGCTGCGTTTAGAGATTTAAATTTAGTATAACTTTTGACTCGGAGAATCTATGACGTTCGTTTGGGTTTCAATCTCAGCTTTCGTCAAAATCTACCGATTGCATATATAAAACATTATTGTAAAATATTTGCAGCGAATACATATGGTGTTAAAATAAAAATAATATATTCAAAAATATATAATGTTTACCTATACGTGACTTCTTAGTGTTCAAACATGATTATATCATACATAAAATAACTTTTTAAAATATTTTTAATAGAAAATATTACCTGTTACGTACATGTATTCACGTACAACACACGACGGGCTCATGACACAGCCACACCCCATGTTATCTCAAGTAGAAAATGTATTTCCAAAATTCTTATTCCACATGTTCCTTTTAAAATTGAAATTTTTAAGTACTTTAAAAAATTATTTCATTACACTATAAAGTAGAGTCTAAATTTTTTTTATGCTGTTTGGATATATCTACCTGGCGACAGACCACATATCGTGCATTGGAAAGGGAGAGTGGATGGGAAATTAAAATGTACGCTGAAATCTACACGCGAGAAATTTTTAAGTACATAAAAGATAATTTAATTACACTATAAAGTAGAGTCTAAATTTTTTACATGCTGTTAGTATATACCTGGCAACAGAGCACATATCATGCATTGGAGAGAGAGAGAGAGAGAGTGAATGGGAAATTAAATTGCACGCTGCAATCTACACGCGAGAAACTCTGTAGAAACAAAAATAAAAAAATATATAAAAATTCATTCGCTTCGCGTATACGTCGCATCGCGCTGTCGCGACCCCGGCGCGATGAAAGTGATTGGTTCCAGGCTCTTGACCTGCTCGCAGTTGAGTGGCCGTCCGCCGTCGATCGAGCGTGGCCTGCCACTCCAGCCCGATTGTGACTGGCGTATCGATGCTCATTTGTCTTTCTTTTTTTTTTTGCGCGGCGGTAACGGACAACAAAAGACAACTCTATCTCTTTTGTCCGGTAGCGCGTGCAGCCAGATGGTTATCCCCGCGGAGTGAATGGACTCCAATATAACGTGTATTTTTTTTGGCAAAGGTTTTGGAAAAGGCGCACATAGGTGATTTGGGATTGATATGGAATATTACTACCCCCCCTCCCCTATTCTCCCGCCTTTTGATTGGTCCGCCCAGCAGGGCCGGCCGCTCCAATTACAGCAGCCCTGAACGCACCAATGAAACACGTACCGGACCACAGGGCACGCACGCATCATAATTGCGAAAATTTGGTTCGAACGCACACCTCTTTGAGTGCTCTCTTTGAGTTCGTTAACGAACAATGCCCGATGCGTTTCGTCGAGTTTATAAACGTATAATAGCACTCTTATCGTCAGCAAGGTCTCGTGTAGTGCTAATTGGGTTCATTTATCATACAATATAATATATAAAAAAATAAATGTGGGTATTTAGGCGAGGCTATGTGATACATGGAGCTAAATAAATACACATATATTCATTGCAATATTGTTGACAAGTTCGTTGTAGGTAAATAGATGGAAGATAACTTTCGCTCAAGCAAATTTTGTACCCAATAAATTGTCCCATACTAGTTATATCAGAATCACAATAAAAAAAATCATTTTCAAAGGAAATAAATACTTTGTGAATTTGTACTTAAGATCGTAGCGCGAGGATTCGAAAATACTCAGCACAAATTTTGTTCTTATGCAATATTTTATACAGTGGGAAAGTGTAATTAAAATATACAGACGTTACGAAAAATTAAAGGATAAGGACATTTTATCCCGATACTGAGTTTTAGCACGAAATGTAACTTTGCTATTTAAATAAGCTTATTTTGTGAACTATATATATATATGTATGTATATGTAGAAGAATTGTTTTTGTGGGAATGATGTTTTTAATATGACGTCTTCCAAGTTCCAATTTTATTGGGTAAAGCATAAATAATAGGTAATAGGTTTACTCAATGCGGGGTGATATAGATTGGCTGTGAATAAAGCAACCTTTTAATCTTAACAGATATCTTTAAGCAGCACGTTAAGAAATACTATATATATATATATATATATATATATATATATATGTATTTATATTGAACCAGTACAATGAAACGTTGCTGCTTTTTCCACGTAGCTATTATTTGTGTTGTTAAATAACACGTATAAAATGTCGTTAACGGTAATTTATTAACGACTTTACAACTTCGTTTAGGGAGCTTAATGTTATTTACTCTCTAACTAAAATTATTATTGTTACTAGAAGCCTGTCAGTAGCATGATCATTGATTTTATATATATATTAATTGCGTAAATGTGTGGAAAAACAAACAAAATATTTTTAACATGAGAATATTTTGTTAAATTTTTTGAAAATAGTGAAGCGATTTTAAAGAAAACTTCAGGATTGTAAATACCAGGCTACAAAGATCATATAAACATAAAAGCTTATATTATTGCCAATTATTTCTTTCAAAATATAAAATTATATAATACTCATATCATCAAAAGACAAAAAGTTTTTATGTAAGACCTTTGCTGTAAAACAATCTGTACTAAACCCGAACATAACCTATTGTAGAACTCGGTAGCGATAACAGTGACAGGTTGATACTTTGAATTGACAGTTTTTGCTCGTCTCTTCGCGGGGGAGACCTAAGATGCACATAAAGTTCTGCCATTCCCAATTACACCCGAACAATTCACCTTCGGTCAACTTCGGGATTTGTTTTATTTTTGCACAGGAAAAATTAATTCAAATATTAAAAATGGTCGGTTGGGTTAGCAACATTAAAACACTTTAAAACACTATGGACGTTTAGTTAGGTTAGTATAGCTGAATTAAAATAAACAGAGAAATAAAAATATATATATAAATAAACCCGAGGTTGGCCGAAGGTGAATATTCGGGCGTGTTCGGGCAGGGACAGAACTTGATGGACATCTTAGGCTTCCCCTCTTCGCGGTGGGGTATAGTTGCGTTGCGATCTGCGTGTACAGCGACGGTGCGCGCGGTGGAAGGGTATAGCTCTCCTGTTCTGCTTGCCCAACCCGTCACTCCCTCGTAAACTGCCTACCGCCTGTCACCCCCAGCTGTCATTCCACCCCCCTACCCCCCTCCCAACCCCATCTCGAGGCCGGCCCATCCATTTATAGCAGCCGGCCCCGTCAAGGGTTGGAGAGGAGAGAGGACGACGTCGTCATATCAATGTCGCGTCCCGTAATGACGTCATAACGACGTCCCTCGCAGCCGTAACTATTTTACGGCTGGTGAGGAGACCTCCCGCCCCTCTACACCCCCCGTCGCCGGCAGCGTTTAAATATTTGAACTGACGGCCTGTGTCGTATAGAAGGGGGGGGGGGGGGGAACTTGGCCGGGAAAGTGATTCGAAAAGGTTAGAGACGTTCTCATGGTGACAGAAAAGTTAGTTACCTGGTTCGCGGTTCAAATTTTTTTTTGGTATACAAAGTGATGGGTTCCGAGTATTTTTTTTTCTCGCATATTTCAAAATTCCACCCCCTGCATACCCTTTCCCCCCCTCAGCCAAACCCACTCGCTTTACGGGATTCGAATGTCAACGTGATGGAAATTACCGTCGAATAGCTTCACATGTGTATGCATCTGATTACGCCATATGTTTTAAAAAGTAATAAAAATGTATTTGGCATTATTAAATATATCGAATATAAACCTTGGCTTGACACATAAATTTAAGTAATTTTTGCGCGTGTCGTATGAAAATAAAGTAAGTTGGTAATATCTGTTAATAAATATTACTTAAACAGGTACTTAATCGAAAAATATAATTTAAAAAATAGCTTATATTTAAAACTGGGTCTCATAGGTAGAGATCATATAATCTAAAACATTTTCTGTTACTAAAAAAAAAAAAAAAAAAATAGCACATATTTCAAATCCTTGAATACTAAAACTACAGTCCAAAATGTTATCCTTATTGTGTTTGGTATGCCTTTTACTATATGTTGCTTTTTGTTGGGGTAATTAATAAAGGTGCCGTTTAGAGCTTAAGTGTCCCGCCTACCCGGGCACACATACGGTGAGCAGAGCTTCAGGAAAAAAAACAAAGTGATTTAAAAATTACTCAATATATTCGAGTGGGGTCTGTTTACGAAAAGCATTTAAGGATTTGCTGAGGGCCTTTAAGTAGTTTTGTTCCCGTATTACGTTTTTAAACTTTATTTTCAGAAGAGTTAATATGGCTGAAAGGCGTGTTTTCAGAGTAAATTTTAGGCATAAACTAACTGGTACAGAGTCTTGAAAGCACTTAACGGACCTTTATCTTCATTTTTCCGCCATAAAACTTGACGGCCAACGCTCAAAATTCATAGTTGTCCTTTGCACGACGAGAAGACTGCGCGCCAATTCAGAAACTTGCGCTTAGAGGCGATACCGTGATAGAAATACTATCGAGCGTCGTGCTTATTATCCCACCTCACTGACACATATACACCTCTAACGAGGCGGGCCCCTTAAGAAAGATTGTGTATCCAACCAAATATTTTAGAAAACAGATAAAATAACTCATTAGTTGGAAATCAATGGATATAATTTTCATATGTAAAATAGATGACTCAATACTAATTGTGTACAAAGTACTTGAAACACACATATTTTCATGTACGACATGTTTAATGTTTAATTATTTAATGCGATTTGTAAAGAAAATTTAAATAAAATGTGCCAGTTAATATTACTCTTTAAACAAGTAGAAAAAAATTAAAAGTTTTCTTTTTACAAACAATTAACTATGTAGTAAAAAATTAAATTATATAATATTGTACGTTTGAATAAATAATTTTAAAAAATGTGTCACATCTTTTGAAATTTTCAATTCTCTGCATATTCCAAGGGACATTGAAAATTATGTAATATAGAGCAAAACAAATAGTCACAGAAGTTAGATTTTACTGAAAAAATACCAAATTAATTACTAAATAGAAAATTAAATAATAATTTTTTCATAATAATAGGTCCTACAGAATTCACTCAAAAAAGTAAAACATTTTAAAAATATTTAATAAATTAATATCAATTTAAATATTTTTTCATTAAAATGAGTAATATTATTATCTATAGTAGGATATGTAACCTAGGTCTCTGGTATTTCGTTAGACTTTTACTTAAAAATATTACGAAATTAAACTCTTAATAATTAAATAAATAAATTTTGAATTTATCCAATGTACACGTACACACAGGGAAAGTGATCTTCGAAGGAATCTTGCTTTTGGTAAATAAGCTTAGTAAATTGCACATACTCAAGAAAGGTGGCAACTAAATTATTTACCTAGACATTTGAGGTTTGTATAGTATATGTACTTGAAAGCATTGTGTTTATAAAGATTTGAAATACATCATGATGTTCCCCCATATATTTCCAGTAGTGTTTACTTTGTACCTTTTTTAGTGGGAACTGTCACTAAATCTAATTAATATTGTTTGTTAAAGTTGTTTTAAAAAATGAAAAATAAATACAAACTTATATGTAATTCCCAAGAATTAAAAAAATTGTTTGTTTTAATATGAAACATTTTGGCATTAGCAAAACCGGCGGGAAATTAGTTATTCCTTTTTCCCAATGGGTAGTTAGTTGTTTGGAGGGAATTTTTATTTAATTTAGAATATAACGTAAAAGGTAGATATTTACAAACTATTCTTAAATCATCGCTAACAAACCATTTTTAAACTGAAGATTTTTTTTTCTTTCCGAACAGAACCTCAGCTATGGAGTTTGCATTTTTTCAGTTTGTAGTTTCCAAGGAAACTTAAATGTTTAATGCGGTACGGATTTATTCATTACCAGTTCCAGGAATGCAATTTAGCTGATTAAATTTTTTAAAAAAATTGGACTCTATGGATTTTTTGTTCCCACGGGGTTCCGAACGCATGTGGCAGTATCTATTATTTTTCGAGATATTTGCAATGCGGAGCTACGAGTGGGGTAGTTTTCGGGCGAATGTGGGGTATTTTTTTTTCTCCCTCGCCACGTGAAAACCTCGTTGTCGCGTCTGGTCTCTCTGTTCGTCGGGTCGCCTGGGCTACCGCCCCACGCGCCGGTCGTAAATTGATATTAGATTTCGGTAGTGGTGGCGGCACTGATTGAGGGATGGCTACTGGGGGGTGGGTGGTTGGAAGAAGAGTGGGAGAAGGGAGAATACTCGCCAGCGCCACCACTCAGTCTAATTGCAGGGCTGCATAGTTAACGAACTCGATTCCCCGCGATTTCAAAAGTTACGGAAACGAAGAGGAGGAGGATGGGGGAGGAAGGGTCGGTAAAGGACGGGAGGGAAAAAGAAGGAGGGAAAAACAGAGAAGTGACAAATGAGGACATGGGACAGGGGAGAGTGCTCCTCCTATCTATTTCAGCCACTAGGTGTACCGGGGTTTTTATACGTGAAGGAGGGGTGAAACTTTTTTTTTTATTCATTGTCCAACCAGCAAAAAGCTTTTGCTAGTTTGTTGCAAGAGTGCAGAAAGAGAGAGAAAAAGAGAGTGAACTGCTAAGTGCCTTCTATTTGAGCAACCATGTCTTTGTGGTAAGCATGCGCTAAGTGATAACCAAGCATAGAAACAATTGGTATTTATAAAAAAAAATGCGTGAAAAAAAAATTGCTTTCTAAACGCTATTTCAAAAATTCTCAAGAGAGTTATAATAAATCATCTATGCAAATATTGCCGAACAAACTTTAGAATGCTTGTGTTGTACGAATAGTATCTATTAAAACTTCTTTCCATTGTTTAAAATTTACATTTAAAATTTACCTGCATTAACAATCAAACAATGGCATTTTCAGTAATTTTTTTAAGCAATTCGTGGACTTTAAATTATGTTCTCCTTTTTATCTATAGAAATAAATATGTAAAGGTGTAAAGAGAGTATACGCGATCATATGTAGATTTTTTAGTATAAAAGGCCACCATTTGGTACATAGAGTACAGTGATTTCCTAATCCCCTTTAGGGTTCAATTACCCCTCCTCCCAACCCAGATACGGACCTTATGCTCCATCTGGACCCTTTCTTTATCTCTGGTTGATGACAGTAACTTTGCAGGATTGCGTTTTCGGAAAGTATGTTTAGAAAAAACGATAATTTTGATAAACCATACGATCCTTTAGGTATACCTTAGCTTTAGAATTTCCATTTTTTTTATTTGTTTTTACTTAAGTAAATTTTAGATAGTTAAAATAATTTATTATATAAATCATACACTTCATTCCTTAACACATATTATGTTTTACAAGGATTTGTGTCTTGGTATTTGTTACCCAGAAAAGTTTGGATTATAATATGTGCGGTTATGGGCATTAAATTACTTTAAAGACGTCTTCCTACTTAAAGAAACCACCGTAACAAAAAAACTCAAAAAAAAAAATTAATGTATGTTTATAAATTATAAACTGTTAAACAATGAGCACTTACTCATAAACATTTTGTTAATGTTTTTCGATTTGCAATGATTATTGAAGTTTTTGTTTTAAACCACGACAACTTGAAAGGTGTGTAGATATGAGGTAAAATTGTTTAACATTTGATGACCGATCTCATCAAACGTCTGGCTTTCCATGTCGGCAGGATCTCTTAATGTTATCTTTAAAAGATTTGTGCAATGGGAGTGCATGACTTGATATAAGTTTTTGGACATACGCCATTGCTAAGAACTTTTTCTGTTGAAGAAAAACTAATAAATAAAATAAATAAATAAAAATAAAAATACTCAAAAAAAGATACAAAAAACACACAAAATTAAGCAAACAATTGCTGTTGTCAACAAGGATATGAACACCACAAAATATTCCGAAACAGGAATATGGTCAGCAAACAAAGAAAAAACAAAGAAAAATGTACTAAGAGAACGAAAAAATCCCCACAAATGATGACAACACAAAAATATTGAAACCCAAAATAATTCAGCACAACAGTTGAAGCGAGACAAAAAACATGACAAAACGAAAAAACAAACAAATACAATAGTTTTACCTAAACAGAAACAAGCGACGTTTCGGGAACTGCTATCTGCTCCCGTCCTCAGGCAGAGACGCACATGGTACGGAAACACAGGTGCGACTGAGAAGGGGCTCCGCCGTTTCCTCATATGCTCGGCCGGGAGCGTGTGACAGCGATACCGGGAACTATTACGTTCCCATAACTCGCTATGTGGTCGCCAATATAAATAGTGCAACCCCGTCACTTTGATCGAATCATTGGAAACGTCGGCGGGGCGCGATGTGTGTGATTTTAAGATTAAAGGTGGCTCACGGTCCAGAAGAAGTAAAATAGCTGTCGCATGTTGCTTGGCTCTATTTTTAATAGTGTAGGTGTCAGGCGGGGGGAGGTCACCCTTTCCCCTCAGTTAGTTGGCTAACTGATGCATGAGAGTGTCGTGATGTCTGTATTTAGAGGCGTGTGGAGTGTGCGCAAAAATGGCCTAATTAATTTCGTTGTGTGAGTGTAGTGTATAGCTCCAAGGCCGCACATACCCGGCTGACCAAGCAGGCATATCATCGTGTAAGTTTACCGATGTGTAGGAGAAATTACATAGATTAGTAAACACCTGGCCGCCTTAAGGACCGAACTATTGCGTTCCAGTATAGTTCGGTCAAAGTTAGGCTAAACCAGTATTGCTGTAGTTAGCCCCCAGGCTGTTGTCGTCTAAACCTGAAAAATAGAGAGTGAAATTAGTAAATGAATGTCATCCTATTCTATTATTGTTCGAGCAGAGAGATGCCCTCGTCCAGTGATTTTTTTTTTTTTTTTTTTTTTTTTGTCGCAATTCAAAAACCCATGCCTTCCGAAACGCGGCCGGCACTGGAGGTGAAGCCTGCCAGGCGGGTCTCGCCCTTCAGGCATACGGAGTCAGCCCTAACACACAGGCAGTGGACCGCTGCATGGGTCAAAACCTACACCTGCATGCTTCGGACCATTTCGAATTAGCAAGAAAATGAAAGTTACATTAATGAATTAATTAATAATGGCTGGGGAAAACAACTAGCAAGGACTAGTGGAGGAGGTGGGGGAAGGAAAGATTTGGTAATTAAAGGAATTAGGGCCTGCGGTCGAGTTGTCGCTGGTTTATAATTAGAGCCCCGCTGGGTCAAAGGTAGTGTTGACGCAATAAAATAGAGCCCCGCTGGGCCAAAAGTAGTGTTGACGCAATATTTACGAGTCCTGGGCATGTCAATCATTGGCTAGTCCAATGTTGATTATTTGCACCGCAGGACGTAGACAGGCACATCGGGGCCAGAGAGAAACGTCTGCTACGTTTGCTAAGTTGCCCTGCGTACATGGGATGTGTGGATTCTAGTATAACCTGGCTTAGGCAAGTCGCGGTTTTTTAAACTGTCGCTGTGCAGCTGGGTCGTAGTCCGGAAGTGAATTCATATAAGTATTGGCATGTTCAGGGAGCTGGCCATAAAAAGACCTGTTTTGCCGTTTTATATATTCCTCTACATATTCTACTTTGAGTAGCTGGTGTACTTCTAGTGTGCTGGTGTACCAGCCGCAATCTGCAATGGCTCTAAGAAATTTATTTTGAGTGACCTGTACTTTATCGATATGGCATTTTGCTGCATAGCCCCAGATTTCGCAAGCATATAATAATTGAGGGCGAACTATTTGTAAATACAGCTGTAATTTTTTCTTTCTAGGAAATTGGGGGGCCTTAAACATTGAGTATAGGCTGCGCAAAGTGCCTCGCGCAAACTGTGTCACCTTAGTGGTGTGAACTTTCCAGGTGAGCCTGGTATCTAGAGTTAAACCTAAATATCTAGCCGATTTAACAAATGGTATGGCTTGATTAAAAATTTTTAATTCGCGGTCGGGGGCGGTGTATTTTTTAGTTAAAATTAAAGTTGTGGACTTGGCTCCATTTATTTTAATGCGCCAGCGAGTGTACCATTGTTCGAGTGAGGTAAGCTGCCTCTGAACTTTGGTTAAAGCAAACTTCAAATTCGGGGATTGATATATTATTGCAGTGTCGTCTGCATATAATTGCACGTGGGCATGTTCCCGCGGGATGTCGGCTGTGTAAACATTATAGAAAAAGGGTGAGAGTGGGGACCCCTGCGGCACACCTGCTGTCAGCTCCCGAGTGGATGATTTCGCCCCCTCTATTGATACAAAAAATTTTCGACGCCATAAATAGTGGGCCACCAGATGAATATACGTGTCTGGAAAGTTAAATGTAATTAATTTTTGAATTAAGCCAGGTATCCAAACTTTGTCGAAAGCTTTTTCCGCGTCTAGCATCGTTGCGACAGTAAATTTCGCTCGTGAGTTAAAACCGTCAGTGGCCTCTTCAATGAGCTTAATTAGGGGGTGAGAGGTAGAGTGGCCCCTTCTAAAACCAAATTGGTTATCTGGAATGACTTCGTGTTCGTCCGAATGGTGTTGAAGTCGTTTGAGTAAAATTTTTTCGAAAATTTTACTCATGCTATTTAGGAGGCTAATAGGTCGCCTGTTTTGTGGTAGTGACGCATTTTTTCCCGGTTTCGGAATGGTGATAACTTTAGCTAGTTTCCATGACGCTGGGTAGGATTTAAGAATAAAAATAGCATTTATTATTTTAAGAAAGTATTGTATAGCCTGAAATGATAATTTCTTTAAAGTATCAAAATTTATTCCGTCAGGTCCGCCTGCTTTATTTTTTGGTCGCGAGTGAATAGCTTCTAAGAGCTCTTTAATTGTTACGAGTTCCGGCTCGGCTTGTGGAACGATTTGTAAATAGTTATTAACAGCTACTGTCGTGGTCCTAGTAAACTGAGGCTCGTTTATGTCCTCGTTTGGTGAAAATTGTTTTTCAAAAATGTCTGCTATAGCATTTGCTTTATCTATCGCGTCATATTTAATGCCCGCGTTTGTAACAATGGCCGGTGTGGAGATAAATTTATTTTTCCCTCGTAAATTGCGTGTGAGCCGCCACATTTGCCGAGGTTGAGTTGCGCACTCTGTTATTAAGTTTCCGTATTTTTCTATTTTTAAATCTTTAAGTTTTCGCGAGACTTGAGCTTTAAGGCGATTGTATTCAGTCCTAGCTTGCGGTGTTCTCGTTCGTTGATAAGTGTTGCGCGCCTGCCGTTTTAAAACGATTAGCATGTCTACATCTGGGTAATTTATTCGCGTAAATTCTCTTTTATTCACGATTGTCGTGTGTTTTTTGCGCACGTCTGTAATTGTGTCGGTGAAAAGTTTTACGTGAGTTTAGAGCTCATCTGCTGTGTCTATCGCTGGAGTTTCTGTAAAAGTTAATTCCAGGTCTTCGCGAAATTTGTCCCAGTCGGGAATACCAAAAGTGCGGCTAAATATCGCTGCGCAAAATTGAGCATTAAAAGTTAATTGAATTAGTACCGGAAAATGGTCTGAGTCAAGCTCATCTAATTTTTCTGAAATAACCTGCGCACCTGGTATGTTTGTAAGAGCTATATCTAATATGTCAGGCATGCCACCATTCGTTGGATAGCAAGTTGGCGAGCCTGGAGCAAAAATTTCGTAATTATTTGCTACCGAATGATCTAATAATTTTCTGCCTGCTGGGTTAGTATTTTTGCATCCCCAGTCTTCGTTTTTGCTGTTTAAATCGCCTGCGATGAAAAAGTGTTGCTGTGGATTAATTAATTAATTTAAATCCCTAGAAAGTAGTGGCTTATCTGGGGGTTTATATACTGCCGACATGCAAACATGCGCATTTTTATTACGAAAATTTATGCTGGTGGCCTCTAGGTGCTCTAAGCCAGTTATTTCTATCGGATGGTGATGAATCCCGTGTTTAATTAATATGGCTGTGCCGCCCCCACGAGTGGCGCGGTCAGTGCGGTAAGTGGTGTAACCACAAATATTAAATCGATGATGCGGTGATAGGTGAGTCTCGGTAATGAATGCCACATCAATCCCATATATTACAAGGCACTGTTCCAACTCGTACGACCGAAGGCGGAGACCACATGCATTAAAGTTTAGGAGTTGTAGTGTTTTCCCCATGTTTACTGCCATTTACTGGAGCACTGTCGCAAGTGCTTCCAATAGAATGGTTTGGCGGTATTTAATGCTCTCGGTGGAGCGGATGCGTGCGTAATACGGTTCGAGTGCATTCACTAAATTCCAATAATCGCACATGCGCAAGATCTCTGCGAGTTCCGCGAGGCTAGTGATATTATTATTTGGCTGTGCTTCTGGCGCGGTTTCTGTTCTATGCTGCTGGCTCTTCTCGACGCGAGCCTGCACGATTTCCGTTGCCGTGCGCCGTGGTGCGCTTACGCCTGACGTAGCTGCCGCGTATGACGTCGAAGCTACTGCCTGTGTTTGATTTATGCCCGGTTGGCTGGCCTGCTCGCTGGGCCGTGCGTTTCGCGGACTGCGCTCTGTTGTTGTTGTTGTTGCCCGGTGCACGTGTTCCCTGGTGGACGCGGGGGGAGGGGGGAAACTTTCCCGCGTCGGTGCGGCCGGCTGTGCTCGCGAGGCTGTGCGCGCAGCTTTTTGTGCTGCCTGTTCCGCGGCGGCCTGTCTACGCGACTCTACAATCTTCAAAAACGCGGGGCACTGTCGCCAGGCCGCGGTGTGGCCTGTCTCTTTACAGTTCGAGCACACCTTTGGTGCCTCCTCTGGGACTGGGCATTCGCTGCGGGGATGCGAACCCGCGCACCTGATGCATTTAGGTACTTCTGAACAGTTTCCGGTGGTGTGTCCGAAGGAACTACACCTCTTACAGAGCGGGACGTCTTCCGCGCGAGTCGTGTACCGCTCAATCTTTATACCACTTGTGTAGTATAGTTGTTTGACGGCGTAGATGTCGTGCGCGCTAGGTGCCACGCACACCACGAATGACGGTGTTGGCTCGAAAAACTCTTGCCCTGAGTTGCGGTCTGTTAGCCGCCGACTGAGCTGTTTGATGAAATTTACTTTAAACCCGAGCGCGGTGAGCTCCTCAGAAATCGCATCAACCGGCGTGAATTTACTCAAATTCTTGATCACTACTTTTTCCCCTCGCTCGCTGGGCTGGGAGAAAGTGTGGAAAGGCACATCGTTTGCTTTAAACCAAGCGGTCGCTTTGTCTTGGTCCAATTTGCCATCAAATGTTATGCGCACTTCTTGACGCTTCGTCAGCGTCATTCGGTTTTTGATGCCGAGTCGCGCGAAGGCAGGGCCCAAGCTGCCGATTGCCTGACTGTTGCGGATTACGAATGGTACGCGTTTGTAGCGCGGAGCCTCGTCAGTCGGTGTCCGTTGTTGCGGTGTCGGTACCGCTTGTGACGCATCGCTATTACGCCTGCGTTGTCTACGCTCAACAGTGGTGAAGCCACTGTTGTCGTCCTCGGTTGTGGTGGGCTGGAGCCCTGACGGTTTTTTAGACTGAACAGAGTGTTCAGTCTCTGAGTCGCTGCCCTCATGCGTGCGCTTCGTCGCGGTGCAAACCTCCATCTCCTCGTCGCTACTACTCATCGCAAGTAGGTGCCCCGCCTTGAAAAAAGCAGGGCACACAACAGGCGTATCGTCCGACCTAACTAGCGTGGTATTCCTATCTGTTCGCCGCGTCCTAGCTACCTATCGAACCTAGCACCTTACGCACTGGCCACTGACCTGAGCTTCCTTTTTAGGAACGCCAGGCTAGGCAAAGAGAGAGGCTGACCCTTCTCCGACCAGCACGCGGTAAAGAATAAAGAATGAGAAGGGGCTGGAAAATGAGGGTATTTATCAGAGAAAGGGCTACATTTTGCTCAGCCAATGACAGACGAGCTGTCTCCCCATTGGCTGTGCACCATGTAGTTAAAGCGGATTGGTTATGGTGGGTTGAGTATTGGCTATTGTTTTGTGCTACAGGGATGTTTCTCTCTTTATCAAAGGGATCCACATATTTTTTAATTCAATGCTCTGCTGGCTGAAAATATTTTTATTGCTAATAATGAAGGCTGATTCTTTGATTTTCCTTTTTATTTTATCGGATTCCTGTATGAGTGGTGTGGAGTCTTCCCAGAGAATTTTGTGGCTATTTTCCCATGTATGTTCAGCAAGTCTGGATTTTAGGGTTTCACCCTTCTTGCAGTTGTTTTTGTGTTCTTTGATTCGGGTGGATAGAGCTCTGCCAGTTTCACCTATGTACATGTGGCCACATTCACAGGGGATTTGATACACACAGTTGTGAGTTTGTAATTTTTCTGTGGCTGGTTTCACCTTGGTAACAATACTTTTAATAGTAGATTTAGAACGGAATGCTGTTTGAAGTCCATATTTATTTCCTAGGCGTCTTATTTTTTCTGAAAGCCCTTGAACATATGGAATAACTAGGGTTCCTGCAGGTTTCTCTGTTTCTGTGGATTTGAGTGTTTTGTTGGATTTCAAATGCTGTTTGATGGTGTTGACAGGGTAACCATTGGCTATGAGTTCTTTTTTTGTATGATTGTGTTCAACCGCAATAGATTTCTCATCAGAACAAATAATCTCAGCTCGGTTGGTTAGTGTGTGAATTATGCCGGTTTTTGTTGTTTTGGGATGGTTGGATGCAAAATTAAGGTATTGGCCTGTGTGCGTAGGTTTCCTGTATACTTTTGTTTCCAGGCTGTTGTTTTTTCTGCTGACTAGTACATCCAGGAAAGGAATGCTACCTTTGGTTTCTTTTTCATATGTGAATTTTATTGATGGCCTCAGATACCTTCACTGTCTGGCAACATGGACCTGAAACTTTGGAGGAATTTGTGAACCACCTCAACTCTCTGAGGCCATCAATAAAATTCACATATGAAAAAGAAACCAAAGGTAGCATTCCTTTCCTGGATGTACTAGTCAGCAGAAAAAACAACAGCCTGGAAACAAAAGTATACAGGAAACCTACGCACACAGGCCAATACCTTAATTTTGCATCCAACCATCCCAAAACAACAAAAACCGGCATAATTCACACAGTAACCAACCGAGCTGAGATTATTTGTTCTGATGAGAAATCTATTGCGGTTGAACACAATCATATAAAAAAAGAACTCATAGCCAATGGTTACCCTGTCAACACCATCAAACAGCATTTGAAATCCAACAAAACACTCAAATCCACAGAAACTGAGAAACCTGCAGGAACCCTAGTTATTCCATATGTTCAAGGGCTTTCAGAAAAAATAAGACGCCTAGGAAATAAATATGGACTTCAAACAGCATTCCGTTCTAAATCTACTATTAAAAGTATTGTTACCAAGGTGAAACCAGCCACAGAAAAATTACAAACTCACAACTGTGTGTATCAAATCCCCTGTGAATGTGGCCACATGTACATAGGTGAAACTGGCAGAGCTCTATCCACCCGAATCAAAGAACACAAAAACAACTGCAAGAAGGGTGAAACCCTAAAATCCAGACTTGCTGAACATACATGGGAAAATAGCCACAAAATTCTCTGGGAAGACTCCACACCACTCATACAGGAATCCGATAAAATAAAAAGGAAAATCAAAGAATCAGCCTTCATTATTAGCAATAAAAATATTTTCAGCCAGCAGAGCATTGAATTAAAAAATATGTGGATCCCTTTGATAAAGAGAGAAACATCCCTGCAGCACAAAACAATAGCCAATACTCAACCCACCATAACCAATCCGCTTTAACTACATGGTGCACAGCCAATGGGGAGACAGCTCGTCTGTCATTGGCTGAGCAAGATGTAGCCCTTTCTCTGATAAATACCCTCATTTTCCAGCCCCTTCTCTCATTCTTTACCGCGTGCTGGTCGGAGAAGGGTCAGCCTCTCTCTTTGCCTAGCCTGGCGTTCCTAAAAAGGAAGCTCAGGTCAGTGGCCAGTGCGTAAGGTGCTAGGTTCGATAGGTAGTTAGGACGCGGCGAACAGATAGGAATACCACGCTAGTTAGGTCGGACGATACGCCTGTTGTGTGCCCTGCTTTTTTCAAGGCGGGGCACCTACTTGCGATGAGTAGTAGCGACGAGGAGATGGAGGTCGGCACCGCGACGAAGCGCACGCATGAGGGCAGCGACTCAGAGACTGAACACTCTGTTCAGTCTAAAAAACCGTCAGGGCTCCAGCCCACCACAACCGAGGACGACAACAGTGGCTTCACCACTGTTGAGCGTAGACAACGCAGGCGTAATAGCGATGCGTCACAAGCGGTACCGACACCGCAACAACGGACACCAACTGACGAGGCTCCGCGCTACAAACGCGTCCCCTTCGTCGTACGCAACAGCCAGGCAATCGGCAGCTTGGGCCCTGCATTCGCGCGACTCGGCGTCAAAAACCGGATGACGCTAACGAAACGACAAGAAATTCGCATCACGTTCGACGGTAAATCCGATCAAGACAAGGCGACCGCGTGGTTCAAGGCCAACAATGTGCCCTACCACACCTTCTCCCAGCCCAGCGAGCGAGGCGAGAAGGTTGTAATTAAAAACCTTAGTAAATACACGCCAGTAGACGCGATCTCCGAGGAGCTCACCGCGCTAGGTTTCAAGGTAAACTTCATCAAACAGCTTAGTTGGCGGCTCACAGACCGCAACTCAGGGCAGGAAATTTTTGAACCAACTCCGTCATTCGTGGTGTGCGTGGCACCAAGCGCGCACGACATCTACGCCGTAAAACACTTGTACTATACAAGTGGAATAAAGATCGAGCGGTACACGACTCGCGCGGAGGACGTCCCGCTTTGTAAGAGGTGTAGTTCCTTCGGACACACCACAAAGAACTGCGCGGAGGTTCCGAAATGCATTAGGTGCGCGGGTTTGCATCCCCGCAGCGAATGTCCCGTCCCAGAGGAGGCACCAAAGGTGTGCTCGAACTGCAGGGAAACAGGCCACACCGCGGCCTGGCGACAGTGCCCCGCGTTTTTAAAGATCGTAGAGTCTCGGAGACAGGCCGCCGCGGAAAAGGCAGCACAGAAAGCTGCGCGCACAGCCTCGCGAGCACAGCCGGCCGCACCGACGCGGGAAAGTTTCCCCCCTCCCCCCGCGCCCATCAGGGAACACGTGCACCGAACAACAACAACAACAGAGCGCAGTCCGCGAAACGCACGGCCCAGCGAGCAGGCCAGCCAACCGGGCATAACTCAATCACAGGCAGTAGCTTCCACGTCATACGCGGCAGCTACGTCAGGCGTAAGCGCACCGCGGCGCACGGCGGAGCAAATTGTGCAGGCTCGCGTCGAAAAAAGTCAACATAGAGCAGAAACCGCGCCAGAAGCACAGCCAACAAATAATATCACTAGCCTCGCGGAACTCGCAGAGATCTTACGCATGTGCGATTATTGGAATTTAGTGAAGGCACTCGAACCGTATTACGCGCGCATCCGCTCCACCGAGAGCATAAAATACCGCCAAACCATTCTATTGGAAGCACTCGCGACAGTGCTCCAGTAAATGGCAGTAAACATGGGGAAAACACTACAACTCCTAAACTTTAATGCATGTGGTCTCCGCCTTCGGTCTTACGAGTTGGAACAGTGCCTTGTAATATATGGGATTGATGTGGCATTCATTACCGAGACTCACCTATCACCGCATCATCGATTTAATATTTGTGGTTACACCACTTACCGCACTGACCGCGCCACTCGTGGGGGCGGCACAGCCATATTAATTAAACACGGGATTCATCACCATCCGATAGAAATAACTGGCTTAGAGCACCTAGAGGCCACCAGCATAAATATTCGTAATAAAAATGCGCATGTCTGCATGTCGGCAGTATATAAACCCCCAGATAAGCCACTACTTTCTAGGGATTTAAATAAATTAATTAATCCACAGCAACACTTTTTCATCGCAGGCGATTTAAACAGCAAAAACGAAGACTGGGGATGCAAAAATACTAACCCAGCAGGCAGAAAATTATTAGATCATTCGGTAGCAAATAATTACGAAATTTTTGCTCCAGGCTCGCCAACTTGCTATCCAACGAATGGCGGCATGCCTGACATATTAGATATAGCTCTTACAAACATACCAGGTGCGCAGGTTATTTCAGAAAAATTAGATGAGCTTGACTCAGACCATTTTCCGGTACTAATTCAATTAACTTTTAATGCTCAATTTTGCGCAGCGATATTTAGCCGCACTTTTGGTATTCCCGACTGGGACAAATTTCGCGAAGACCTGGAATTAACTTTTACAGAAACTCCAGCGATAGACACAGCAGATGAGCTCGAAACTCACGTAAAACTTTTCACCGACACAATTACAGACGTGCGCAAAAAACACACGAAAATCGTGAATAAAAGAGAATTTACGCGAATAAATTACCCAGATGTAGACATGCTAATCGTTTTAAAACGGCAGGCGCGCAACACTTATCAACGAACGAGAACACCGCAAGCTAGGACTGAATACAATCGCCTTAAAGCTCAAGTCTCGCGAAAACTTAAAGATTTAAAAATAGAAAAATACGGAAACTTAATAACAGAGTGCGCAACTCAACCTCGGCAAATGTGGCGGCTCACACGCAATTTACGAGGGAAAAATAAATTTATCTCCACACCGGCCATTGTTACAAACGCGGGCATTAAATATGACGCGATAGATAAAGCAAATGCTATAGCAGACATTTTTGAAAAACAATTTTCACCAAACGAGGACATAAACGAGCCTCAGTTTACTAGGACCACGACAGTAGCTGTTAATAACTATTTACAAATCGTTCCACAAGCCGAGCCGGAACTCGTAACAATTAAAGAGCTCTTAGAAGCTATTCACTCGCGACCAAAAAATAAAGCAGGCGGACCTGACGGAATAAATTTTGATACTTTAAAGAAATTATCATTTCAGGCTATACAATACTTTCTTAAAATAATAAATGCTATTTTTATTCTTAAATCCTACCCAGCGTCATGGAAACTAGCTAAAGTTATCACCATTCCGAAACCGGGAAAAAATGCGTCACTACCACAAAACAGGCGACCTATTAGCCTCCTAAATAGCATGAGTAAAATTTTCGAAAAAATTTTACTCAAACGACTTCAACACCATTCGGACGAACACGAAGTCATTCCAGATAACCAATTTGGTTTTAGAAGGGGCCACTCTACCTCTCACCCCCTAATTAAGCTCATTGAAGAGGCCACTGACGGTTTTAACTCACGAGCGAAATTTACTGTCGCAACGATGCTAGACGCGGAAAAAGCTTTCGACAAAGTTTGGATACCTGGCTTAATTCAAAAATTAATTACATTTAACTTTCCAGACACGTATATTCATCTGGTGGCCCACTATTTATGGCGTCGAAAATTTTTTGTATCAATAGAGGGGGCGAAATCATCCACTCGGGAGCTGACAGCAGGTGTGCCGCAGGGGTCCCCACTCTCACCCTTTTTCTATAATGTTTACACAGCCGACATCCCGCGGGAACATGCCCACGTGCAATTATATGCAGACGACACTGCAATAATATATCAATCCCCGAATTTGAAGTTTGCTATAACCAAAGTTCAGAGGCAGCTTACCTCACTCGAACAATGGTACACTCGCTGGCGCATTAAAATAAATGGAGCCAAGTCCACAACTTTAATTTTAACTAAAAAATACACCGCCCCCGACCGCGAATTAAAAATTTTTAATCAAGCCATACCATTTGTTAAATCGGCTAGATATTTAGGTTTAACTCTAGATACCAGGCTCACCTGGAAAGTTCACACCACTAAGGTGACACAGTTTGCGCGAGGCACTTTGCGCAGCCTATACTCAATGTTTAAGGCCCCCCAATTTCCTAGAAAGAAAAAATTACAGCTGTATTTACAAATAGTTCGCCCTCAATTATTATATGCTTGCGAAATCTGGGGCTATGCAGCAAAATGCCATATCGATAAAGTACAGGTCACTCAAAATAAATTTCTTAGAGCCATTGCAGATTGCGGCTGGTACACCAGCACACTAGAAGTACACCAGCTACTCAAAGTAGAATATGTAGAGGAATATATAAAACGGCAAAACAGGTCTTTTTATGGCCAGCTCCCTGAACATGCCAATACTTATATGAATTCACTTCCGGACTACGACCCAGCTGCACAGCGACAGTTTAAAAAACCGCGACTTGCCTAAGCCAGGTTATACTAGAATCCACACATCCCATGTACGCAGGGCAACTTAGCAAACATAGCAGACGTTTCTCTCTGGCCCCGATGTGCCTGTCTACGTCCTGCGGTGCAAATAATCAACATTGGACTAGCCAATGATTGACATGCCCAGGACTCGTAAATATTGCGTCAACACTACTTTTGGCCCAGCGGGGCTCTATTTTATTGCGTCAACACTACCTTTGACCCAGCGGGGCTCTAATTATAAATCATCCACAGCTCGACCGCAGGCCCTAATTCCTTTAATTACCAAATCTTTCCTTCCCCCACCTCCTCCACTAGTCCTTGCTAGTTGTTTTCCCCAGCCATTATTAATTAATTCATTAATGTAACTTTCATTTTCTTGCTAATTCGAAATGGTCCGAAGCATGCAGGTGTAGGTTTTGAACCATGCAGCGGTCCACTGCCTGTGTGTTAGGGCTGACTCCGTATGCCTGAAGGGCGAGACCCGCCTGGCAGGCTTCACCTCCAGTGCCGGCCGCGTTTCGGAAGGCATGGGTTTTTGAATTGCGACAAAAAAAAAAAAAAAAAAAAAAAAACACTGGACGAGGGCATCTCTCTGCTCGAACAATAATAGAATAGGATGACATTCATTTACTAATTTCACTCTCTATTTTTCAGGTTTAGACGACAACAGCCTGGGAGCTAACTACAGCAATACTGGTTTAGCCTAACTTTGACCGAACTATACTGGAACGCAATAGTTCGGTCCTTAAGGCGGCCAGGTGTTTACTAATCTATGTAATTTCTCCTACACATCGGTAAACTTACACGATGATATGCCTGCTTGGTCAGCCGGGTATGTGCGGCCTTGGAGCTATACACTACACTCACACAACGAAATTAATTAGGCCATTTTTGCGCACACTCCACACGCCTCTAAATACAGACATCACGACACTCTCATGCATCAGTTAGCCAACTAACTGAGGGGAAAGGGTGACCTCCCCCCGCCTGACACCTACACTATTAAAAATAGAGCCAAGCAACATGCGACAGCTATTTTACTTCTTCTGGACCGTGAGCCACCTTTAATCTTAAAATCACACACATCGCGCCCCGCCGACGTTTCCAATGATTCGATCAAAGTGACGGGGTTGCACTATTTATATTGGCGACCACATAGCGAGTTATGGGAACGTAATAGTTCCCGGTATCGCTGTCACACGCTCCCGGCCGAGCATATGAGGAAACGGCGGCAGCCCCTTCTCATTCTTTACCGCGTGCTGGTCGGAGAAGGGTCAGCCTCTCTCTTTGCCTAGCCTGGCGTTCCTAAAAAGGAAGCTCAGGTCAGTGGCCAGTGCGTAAGGTGCTAGGTTCGATAGGTAGCTAGGACGCGGCGAACAGATAGGAATACCACGCTAGTTAGGTCGGACGATACGCCTGTTGTGTGCCCTGCTTTTTTCAAGGCGGGGCACCTACTTGCGATGAGTAGTAGCGACGAGGAGATGGAGGTTTGCACCGCGACGAAGCGCACGCATGAGGGCAGCGACTCAGAGACTGAACACTCTGTTCAGTCTAAAAAACCGTCAGGGCTCCAGCCCACCACAACCGAGGACGACAACAGTGGCTTCACCACTGTTGAGCGTAGACAACGCAGGCGTAATAGCGATGCGTCACAAGCGGTACCGACACCGCAACAACGGACACCGACTGACGAGGCTCCGCGCTACAAACGCGTACCATTCGTAATCCGCAACAGTCAGGCAATCGGCAGCTTGGGCCCTGCCTTCGCGCGACTCGGCATCAAAAACCGAATGACGCTGACGAAGCGTCAAGAAGTGCGAATAACTTTTGATGGCAAATTGGACCAAGACAAAGCGACCGCTTGGTTTAAGGCAAACGATGTGCCTTTCCACACTTTCTCCCAGCCCAGCGAGCGAGGGGAAAAAGTAGTGATAAAGAATTTGAGTAAATTCACGCCGGTTGATGCGATTTCTGAGGAGCTCACCGCGCTCGGGTTTAAAGTAAATTTCATCAAACAGCTCAGTCGGCGGCTAACAGACCGCAACTCAGGGCAAGAGTTTTTCGAGCCAACACCGTCATTCGTGGTGTGCGTGGCACCTAGCGCGCACGACATCTACGCCGTCAAACAACTATACTACACAAGTGGTATAAAGATTGAGCGGTACACGACTCGCGCGGAAGACGTCCCGCTCTGTAAGAGGTGTAGTTCCTTCGGACACACCACCGGAAACTGTTCAGAAGTACCTAAATGCATCAGGTGCGCGGGTTCGCATCCCCGCAGCGAATGCCCAGTCCCAGAGGAGGCACCAAAGGTGTGCTCGAACTGTAAAGAGACAGGCCACACCGCGGCCTGGCGACAGTGCCCCGCGTTTTTGAAGATCGTAGAGTCGCGGAGACAGGCCGCCGCGGAACAGGCAGCACAGAAAGCTGCGCGCACAGCCTCGCGAGCACAGCCGGCCGCACCGACGCGGGAAAGTTTCCCCCCTCCCCCCGCGTCCTCCAGGGAACACGTGCACCGGGCAACAACATCAACAACAGAGCGCAGTCCGCGAAACGCACGGCCAAGCGAGCAGGCCAGCCAACCGGGCATAAATCAAACACAGGCAGTAGCTTCCACGTCATACGCGGCAGCTACGTCAGGCGTAAGCGCACCGCGGCGCACGGCAACGGAAATCGTGCAGGCTCGCGTCGAGAAGAACCAGCAGCATAGAACAGAAACCGCGCCAGAAGCACAGCCAAATAATAATATCACTAGCCTCGCGGAACTCGCAGAGATCTTGCGCATGTGCGATTATTGGAATTTAGTGAAGGCACTCGAACCGTATTACGCACGCATCCGCTCCACCGAGAGCATTAAATACCGCCAAACCATTCTATTGGAAGCACTCGCGACAGTGCTCCAGTAAATGGCAGTAAACATGGGGATAACACTACAACTCCTAAACTTTAATGCATGTGGTCTCCGCCTTCGGTCGTACGAGTTGGAACAGTGCCTTGTAATATATGGGATTGATGTGGCATTCATTACCGAGACTCACCTATCACCGCATCATCGATTTAATATTTGTGGTTACACCACTTACCGCACTGACCACGCCACTCGTGGGGGCGGCACAGCCATATTAATTAAACACGGGATTCATCACCATCCGATAGAAATAACTGGCTTAGAGCACCTAGAGGCCACCAGCATAAATATTCGTAATAAAAATGCGCATGTCTGCATGTCGGCAGTATATAAACCCCCAGATAAGCCACTACTTTCTAGGGATTTAAATAAATTAATTAATCCACAGCAACACTTTTTCATCGCAGGCGATTTAAACAGCAAAAACGAAGACTGGGGATGCAAAAATACTAACCCAGCAGGCAGAAAATTATTAGATCATTCGGCAGCAAATAATTACGAAATTTTTGCTCCAGGCTCGCCAACTTGCTATCCAACGAATGGTGGCATGCCTGACATATTAGATATAGCTCTTACAAACATACCAGGTGCGCAGGTTATTTCAGAAAAATTAGATGAGCTTGACTCAGACCATTTTCCGGTACTTATTCAATTAACTTTTAATGCTCAATTTTGCGCAGCGATATTTAGCCGCACTTTTGGTATTCCCGACTGGGACAAATTTCGCGAAGACCTGGAATTAACTTTTACAGAAACTCCAGCGATAGACACAGCAGATGAGCTCGAAACTCACGTAAAACTTTTCACCGACACAATTACAGACGTGCGCAAAAAACACACGAAAATCGTGAATAAAAGAGAATTTACGCGAATAAATTACCCAGATGTAGACATGCTAATCGTTTTAAAACGGCAGGCGCGCAACACTTATCAACGAACGAGAACACCGCAAGCTAGGACTGAATACAATCGCCTTAAAGCTCAAGTCTCGCGAAGACTTAAAGATTTAAAAATAGAAAAATACGGAAACTTAATAACAGAGTGCGCAACTCAACCTCGGCAAATGTGGCGGCTCACACGCAATTTACGAGGGAAAAATAAATTTATCTCCACACCGGCCATTGTTACAAACGCGGGCATTAAATATGACGCGATAGATAAAGCAAATGCTATAGCAGACATTTTTGAAAAACAATTTTCACCAAACGAGGACATAAACGAGCCTCAGTTTACTAGGACCACGACAGTAGCTGTTAATAACTATTTACAAATCGTTCCACAAGCCGAGCCGGAACTCGTAACAATTAAAGAGCTCTTAGAAGCTATTCACTCGCGACCAAAAAATAAAGCAGGCGGACCTGACGGAATAAATTTTGATACTTTAAAGAAATTATCATTTCAGGCTATACAATACTTTCTTAAAATAATAAATGCTCTTTTTATTCTTAAATCCTACCCAGCGTCATGGAAACTAGCTAAAGTAATCACCATTCCGAAACCGGGAAAAAATGCGTCACTACCACAAAACAGGCGACCTATTAGCCTCCTAAATAGCATGAGTAAAATTTTCGAAAAAATTTTACTCAAACGACTTCAACACCATTCGGACGAACACGAAGTCATTCCAGATAACCAATTTGGTTTTAGAAGGGGCCACTCTACCTCTCACCCCCTAATTAAGCTCATTGAAGAGGCCACTGACGGTTTTAACTCACGAGCGAAATTTACTGTCGCAACGATGCTAGACGCGGAAAAAGCTTTCGACAAAGTTTGGATACCTGGCTTAATTCAAAAATTAATTACATTTAACTTTCCAGACACGTATATTCATCTGGTGGCCCACTATTTATGGCGTCGAAAATTTTTTGTATCAATAGAGGGGGCGAAATCATCCACTTGGGAGCTGACAGCAGGTGTGCCGCAGGGGTCCCCACTCTCACCCTTTTTCTATAATGTTTACACAGCCGACATCCCGCGGGAACATGCCCACGTGCAATTATATGCAGACGACACTGCAATAATATATCAATCCCCGAATTTGAAGTTTGCTTTAACCAAAGTTCAGAGGCAGATTACCTCACTCGAACAATGGTACACTCGCTTGCGCATTAAAATAAATGGAGCCAAGTCCACAACTTTAATTTTAACTAAAAAATACACCGCCCCCGACCGCGAATTAAAAATTTTTAATCAAGCCATACCATTTGTTAAATCGGCTAGATATTTAGGTTTAACTCTAGATACCAGGCTCACCTGGAAAGTTCACACCACTAAGGTGACACAGTTTGCGCGAGGCACTTTGCGCAGCCTATACTCAATGTTTAAGGCCCCCCAATTTCCTAGAAAGAAAAAATTACAGCTGTATTTACAAATAGTTCGCCCTCAATTATTATATGCTTGCGAAATCTGGGGCTATGCAGCAAAATGCCATATCGATAAAGTACAGGTCACTCAAAATAAATTTCTTAGAGCCATTGCAGATTGCGGCTGGTACACCAGCACACTAGAAGTACACCAGCTACTCAAAGTAGAATATGTAGAGGAATATATAAAACGGCAAAACAGGTCTTTTTATGGCCAGCTCCCTGAACATGCCAATACTTATATGAATTCACTTCCGGACTACGACCCAGCTGCACAGCGACAGTTTAAAAAACCGCGACTTGCCTAAGCCAGGTTATACTAGAATCCACACATCCCATGTACGCAGGGCAACTTAGCAAACATAGCAGACGTTTCTCTCTGGCCCCGATGTGCCTGTCTACGTCCTGCGGTGCAAATAATCAACATTGGACTAGCCAATGATTGACATGCCCAGGACTCGTAAATATTGCGTCAACACTACTTTTGGCCCAGCGGGGCTCTATTTTATGGCGTCAACACTACCTTTGACCCAGCGGGGCTCTAATTATAAACCAGCGACAACTCGACCGCAGGCCCAAATTCCTTTAATTACCAAATCTTTCCTTCCCCCACCTCCTCCACTAGTCCTTGCTAGTTGTTTTCCCCAGCCATTATTAATTAATTCATTAATGTAACTTTCATTTTCTTGCTAATTCGAAATGGTCCAAAGCATGCAGGTGTAGGTTTTGACCCATGCAGCGGTCCACTGCCTGTGTGTTAGGGCTGACTCCGTATGCCTGAAGGGCGAGACCCGCCTGGCAGGCTTCACCTCCAGTGCCGGCCGCGTTTCGGAAGGCATGGGTTTTTGAATTGCGACAAAAAAAAAAAAAAAAAAAAAAAAAAAACTGGACGAGGGCATCTCTCTGCTCGAACAATAATAGAATAGGATGACATTCATTTACTAATTTCACTCTCTATTTTTCAGGTTTAGACGGCAACAGCCTGGGGGCTAACTACAGCAATACTGGTTTAGCCTAACTTTGACCGAACTATACTGGAACGCAATAGTTCGGTCCTTAAGGCGGCCAGGTGTTTACTAATCTATGTAATTTCTCCTACACATCGGTAAACTTACACGATGATATGCCTGCTTGGTCAGCCGGGTATGTGCGGCCTTGGAGCTATACACTACACTCACACAACGAAATTAATTAGGCCATTTTTGCGCACACTCCACACGCCTCTAAATACAGACATCACGACACTCTCATGCATCAGTTAGCCAACTAACTGAGGGGAAAGGGTGACCTCCCCCGCCTGACACCTACACTATTAAAAATAGAGCCAAGCAACATGCGACAGCTATTTTACTTCTTCTGGACCGTGAGCCACCTTTAATCTTAAAATCACACACATCGCGCCCCGCCGACGTTTCCAATGATTCGATCAAAGTGACGGGGTTGCACTATTTATATTGGCGACCACATAGCGAGTTATGGGAACGTAATAGTTCCCGGTATCGCTGTCACACGCTCCCGGCCGAGCATATGAGGAAACGGCGGCAGCCCCTTCTCAGTCGCACCTGTGTTTCCGTACCATGTGCGTCTCTGCCTGAGGACGGGAGCAGATAGCAGTTCCCGAAACGTCGCTTGTTTCTGTTTAGGTAAAACTATTGTATTTGTTTGTTTTTTCGTTTTGTCATGTTTTTTGTCTCGCTTCAACTGTTGTGCTGAATTATTTTGGGTTTCAATATTTTTGTGTTGTCATCATTTGTGGGGATTTTTTCGTTCTCTTAGTACATTTTTCTTTGTTTTTTCTTTGTTTGGTGACCATATTCCTGTTTCGGAATATTTTGTGGTGTTCCTATCCTTGTTGACAACAGCAATTGTTTGCTTAATTTTGTGTGTTTTTTGTATCTTTTTTTGAGTATTTTTATTTTTATTTTTATTTATTTATTTTATTTATTAGTTTTTCTTCAACAGAAAAAGTTCTTAGCAATGGCGTATGTCCAAAAACTTATATCAAGTCAGGATCTCTTAATATTGATGAAAATTTTTTTTAGATAATTGCAAGTGCACTACATGCCTACAGCACCTGAGAAAGAGTTCACCAGCAACCTCAGAAGAAAATCCTGAAAACGACTTAATTTTGTTTCTTCCAAATAATCAAAAGAGTTTTAAGATACCTAAATTCAACACAGGAAATGCACTGTAATCTTTTTTGTAAATGGAACAGAAATATTCATTAAAAATTACAGATATTGTAAATTTGCACATATATATGAATATAGCTGTATCACTACAAAAAATATAAGCAATAATACTTGATTCGGGCTCTTACCAGAGACATTTAGACAAAATGTTGTCCCAGTAAATCCAATAGTTAATGTTATTTGTAAACCGTCCCCTGAATAACTTTCCAGTATTAACTGCGCACACTTTTTAGCAAAATAAACAAAATAAGATCTAATGATTGAATACTATATTATATTTTTCGTGGTTTAAAAAATTATCCTTGAATGAAACAAATATTAAAATATAAAATTATGTGTAAATTTATGTAAGTTATACTCAGTATTATATCGATAGACGTATTTCATATATAAAAAAATAACCATAGCCATGTGTTGTACAAAGTTACGATATATTTCTTGTAGCATTGCAAAATATTTCTTGGCATTTGATTACAAAAAGGATTTTTTTTAAAGTACAGAAAATTATTTTCTATTTAGGGGTATGAAATTGTGTGAAGAGAAAGTAATTAAATCTAGTTTCAATTATAAGAACGTCTATTTCATTTCAATGAAACAAACAAATTATTCTCCATCAAGTGTTGACACAAATCATGAGACCATGTATAGCAGAATTCACCAGTTCAGTTTATTCGCGGTAATTATTTAATTATTGAGCTTCATAAAATATTTTTTTCTCCCAAACAATTGGTTTAAATTTCTCGTGAAAACTCTCGCCAATTCAAATCTACTGAGGTTTCCTCCGAAATATTTTTCAATCATCTAATCTATTGTACAAAAAAAGGAAAATTATTCAAATTTATATTTAACGATTATTATTTACATGTGAATAAGGGCGACTTCTAGTGTTAATTTCCAAAGCCTCTTCGCGGTAAATGTGTCTCATTGCTTGCATATCAGAACTGCCAACATGCTGATAACATGTTTATCGAGATTTATTTTCCCTTTTCTTCTGCTGGAGCTCAAACTCGTCTCGTTTCATATACAGTTCTTTCTTTTTTTCACTCCTTCAAAACCAGTAAATTTTTATAAATTTCGCTAACGGTTAATGGAACCCTTTACAAAGCAATCCTAAAGTGCTTGATTTGTAGCAAAAATTTTGCAAACTGTGTAAATGAATTACACAGAATAATTTCTGTGCCAAGGGCAACTTCTTCAGGCGAATATAAAGCAATACCACCGCTGCGTGCAAGGATTTGAAATGGCGCAGTGTTTTAAAGATTAAGGCTCCCTCAACCTACCTTTATATGCCCCCTTGAATCGGTCGTAAAAAACACCCGTTCAAGACTTTTTCCACTGTCTACAAAAAAAAAAAGCTGTTGAAAACTAAACCATGACTATCCTAGGAAAGTGCGTAATGAAACACCTTTAATACATCTTGGGCGGTTTGTAAATATCTCGCTAACATCCGGAGCTCTGCAAGCTGATTTGTTGGTTTTTGATTGACTATTCCTTATTAAGTTTCTTTGTGATTTTAACTTAAAATTTATAATCTCTGTAACTAATGCATTGACAAAGAATCCGATAAGTTTCATCGATTTGAAGGTAAAAATGTACCGATTACCGTTTGTTGTCAGCTTTCTAATATCAAACGTTCAAAAAAAAGGCAAGTAAATTGTTCACCTTTTCTTTACAAAAAATATGATCCTACCACTCTCTGATGCCATGTTACCTTCCGCGAGGTTTTCAGCGGCAGCCGGTACACCACGCCTCGTGTAACACGGTGCGTGAACTTCCCGTCGAAAAAAGAAAAAAAGTCCGACGTCCGAAACTTTGCACTCGGCGAACTTTTTAACCCCCTGAACCGATTTCCAGAGCGGGGCTTGGTTGGTGGGTGTCTGAGAACGCCTCGGAAAAAAAAAAAAAAAACTGGCAGTGGAGTTTTGTTGGAAAAGTATATTGGTGGATTGTGTGGCGGGAAAGGGGGGGGGGGGGGGGGGGGTGGAAATAAAAACTTCCGGTCGTTGCTAGTCGTCGAGAAAAGTGGCATCATCCCAAACCTTCCTCCTCCCTCCTTATAACAAATAACCCAGCCCTCTCACAAAAATAAAAATTGTCTGAAATTGTAAAAAAAAAAAAAATATGGCTGTTTCTTCAAAATTTCGTTTCATTTAATTTTCCCGGAAGTAGCCCCCCTCCCCCTCCCCAACACCAACCATTGTGGCCCAACGCGAGGATCGTCTGGCCAATGTTTTCTTTTCTTTAATTTTGCAAGGTTCCTCCAACTGTCTCTTCATCTGGCCTTCTAGGAAACACGTAAATAAAAGAGTGATCACGAGTTTGTTCCACGCCCATTTGAGAGGGATCACTCCACACTTTTATTCCTTACAATTCATTCAGGTATTACAGATCCTATTCCTCACCCTGCCTGCATACTCCAAATTAAGTAATACTTTTTTTGTTGTTGAATATATCTTGATTCACAAATAACTTTGTCAATAATTAAATATTTAAATAAATTAGAACATTTATAAATTAAACTGAGTATTACTGATAAATACACTCGTTAGAACCATTGATAGCTTTTAAAATTGACAATTCAGAACACCATAACTTTGAGAATTATAACTTTGAATTTCGATAACATAGAAACACACGACTTAGAGTATAAATGTCGTACATTATAAAAAAAAATACTTTGAATCACACAACGTCGAATACGCCACTTATATACCACCTTACTTGCAATTTTTCAGGTTATACAATTTTAAGTTATGATAATCTATCTTACGTGTTTTTAAGTTATCGCGGAATTTCAGGCCAAAAAAAATTGAATTTTTTAATTCCTTTTTGGTAACACTTTCAAAGATAGATAAAACCAGCTGTCTGGAAAATACTGTTTGGGTTTCATTTCAATTGGTTTTTTGTGTTATATAGGACTTTAAAATGACCATTGCAATAAAAATTGACTGCTGAAAACGCAAACACAGTTGAAGAGGAAAAAAAAAAAAAATCAATTAATGCAGGAAAAATAAAATCAATGACAAATCGTAAAAAAAATATTTTAAAACATAAAACTTCAATCAAAATATGATGTTAGAGATAAGATTATCCCAGTAAAAACTAATAAAAAGTTGATTAATTTGCATACTATCATATTGTTTTAAAAAATTAGCTATTTGAAACAAAAAAAGTATCCAAGCTTTTTTTTCTAAACAAACTGATTTTTTTTTATTTCTTCGTGTGAAATCTAAAATAGCTCATACGAAAGAGAAGAGTAAAAATACTTTTATTTAATAGTTTACGTATAACAATTTTAAGCTCGAAACGGCTGCCCTAGTAACTTTTACTTAAACATACCACAAATCTACAAGAAATACACGTTTCTGTTATTCCGAAGATGATTGAATTCTTTTTAAATATAATGCATTAACATTTTTTAAAGAAATGTAATGAAGAAAAGCCTAGACCAGGTGAAAAAAACAGTGTCATGAGCTGGCATGACGTCATGAACGTGATGCCAGGGCTGTCTGCTAGCGCTTATCCTTGGATTGGCCGAAGTTGCATTATCTGTAATGTGTACCAGGGAGTTTTGCCCATGATTTTTACTAAAATATTTTCTTTCCAAGAAATTTTATCAGAGTGCTTTAATGGTATTGATGATTGATATCGTTCTTACATAACGGTTGTCAGGTGTGTACCCTATGGCTGTACAAAGAGGTTTAGAAAAGGACAGATGAATTTAACTTTACCCAGGTAAGTACTTTTTGCAACATTTGTTTAACGAATTTTTTTTTGTAATTTAAGTACTGGGACTGTGTAATTTTGATATGTGTACATTAACTTTAGATTTTCTAACGTAACAAATCATTCATAGAATTTTAAATGTAGTAACTCAACGTAAACAATCATTCTTACAACTTTAAATTATTACTAATATAGCTAATTATACAAGTGTCAAAATGAACATTCAGACTTTGACTACTTATGCTGTAAAAAATTTACAACTTAATTTCTTAATACACAATAAGCTAGTGCAGTCGAGTACGACATGAATCTGTGGTTGTTTCGATTATTAGTTACCTTCATTAGGCCAAATGTTCGTTGCAGCAGCTGTGGAAATCTTAGAATCACAGCTGAAACAAACTAGCATTAAACAGTTTCAAAGTTAACAATTATTTTTTAAAGAAAACAGCCTTTTAAACAGACGCATAAGAAAATTGTTCTTAAAATTGTCTAAGGCACACTAAACACTGTTGAACTGTTGAACACTGTATTTTTGCCTATCAGAAAATGATAACTAATGCCCAGTTGCGCCATTAGAGTTTGGGCGGGATGTTCGGTCAGAAATTAGTTTGATCGTGGTTTGACCACATTTTCTGTTGCACCATTATGTCTTGGATGCTGAACGAAGATCACTGGGAACTACGATACGAACCGACACTCGGGTCTTGCTCATGAGGAATTTAAGTCTTTTTGGGGAATTTTCTAGCCGTTGACATTTTTGAGGACTGAAACGGGAAATATTCTCTCAAAACGGGAAATTTCCCCTCGAAATAGGATTTTTTTAAAAATTTTTTTTTGAGAATTTTGATGGACTTTTTCCCCTAAAAACTGAAAATTTCGGTGGATTTTGGCGAAATTTTTGAAATTTTTGAGGAATTCTGTGTATTTTTGACAGACTTTAAATGTCATGGTCAAATTTCAAGGTAAAGGTCATATAACATGGCCGTTATAATGTCATAATCCAAGATGGCCCCACACTCGACTCCAGCCGGGCGAGCATGGTTCTCTTTTTCGCCCGTCATAGGGATGACGCGTCATCGGTATGACGCTTCGCTACTAAAAGCGAGCATGGATCTTTTTTCGCCTTCTGGAAGACGCCTTAGCTACGACATGCCCGTCATACGTAAGGCGGGATGGTTTGCCCGTCGTAAGGCCGTCATAGCCGTCATAACCCCGTCATACAGCCGACTACGTGTGTAACTTTCATTTAATACTGGGAAATAATTCTTTCAAAAGAGTTAAATAATATATCTTCGTGAAATTTAAGGTTTTGCCTTAATTATATTTACTCAGAAATTACGTATGTGAGTTATACGATGTATCTAAAAAAAGGGTTATGTTTTTCTCTGTCTGAACAAACATCGAAACAACTTGTTTCCGATAATAATCACGCCGCATAAATAAATACTTAGTTTCTATGTTTCGTGTGAATAAGACACATTGATTCTTTTTTCACGTTATTTTTAACTGCACAATACTCAGTTTACAAAAATATATCATACTAAGAAAACTGCCAATCTGCCTACTTTTGTCATATCACTTAATAAAAAAATAAAGGTCAGGACAAAATAACGTAATATTTCAACTAGATAGAAGATAACATCACATTAATTAATTATTCTGTATAAAAGTTAAGTGTAAAACACCTATAAGCATGTGCCTTATTAAACTTCTAAAATCAACTCATTTCCCTTTCAGCTTCCATACGTGTAATAAAAAAAATCACTTGAAAAAATAAAATACATGCATTGATAAGGTTGAAAATACACAAGAATGCCGCTGATAAATACATAGTAGTCTGATGGTTATTTTAAACCTTCGTTTTATCGCATTTTATGCACAAAGCATTTCCTCCAAACATTTAGTGACTTTTAGGTTAGGCCTACTCTCCACCCTCGTTGGTGGCTAGGTTTGCTCCTGCTGTATCGCATATTGAAACGTATTTTATTCACCTAAGATTCGCTCAAATACTTTCAGTATGATAAAATGGTAACAATGTAGGAATAATAGTGTTTCACGTAGAGTTGAGAGGTTTCGTGTTTATAGTTCATACGAAAATTGTAATTTGTGAGAGGAGCGGCTTATGTGAAAAGAAAGTAATTAATTCCGTTAAAGGGTATTTTTAGTTCCTATACTCTTCTGGTAGTTATAAAATGCAGACACAATATTGTCAACTACAGTTTACGTAATAAATGATATTCAGGCATTTAATTAACAACATCGACTTCGTGTTATATTGTTTCAAGCTTGCAAGATGCTAAATAAATATTATCAGCGTATTCACCCAATACATATGCTACGGTACAAAATAGTGTAATTAAAACTTGCAGTGCACTAGAAAATATGCTATAAACAAGTCTAAGGATAATGTAATTAAATATAAAAGTAGTATTTTTTGAACAGTGGGACGTATAGCACACCGAGTTGTTTCGGTACCTTCAAATCGGCAAATAAACTTTAACGGTGACGAAAATTACCAAATAATGATTAAATCAGGTCTAGTATTGTAATGTTTCACGTCGAGTCACAAAAGTGTTTTAAAATTCTTTTTTCATCATATGATTTAAAGTAATAATAACTGACCATTGAAAAAAAAAAATAATAATAACGGGCAACACGTTTCACAAGATCGCTAAATAATATTTTCATATTAAAAACTACAAACTTTCACAGTTTCTAATGCACTCCTTAACCTTCTTATATACTATTTAATAATTATAACCGACTTTGCTATGTAAAATGATTTTATTATATTTTGAGACTGAGACGTGACGGGTGTTTTACTGAGCAAAAAATAGTCTGTAAAACTTATATTTACGAAACGCCAACAGGCGTACAATTAAAAATGATATAAATATTGAATATAGTTGTGGAAAATATATAATTCGATAGTCACATCATTCCTAAGTTTTACGAATGTCCACAATCTTGTTTTCGTGTAGGTAGTTTTCTATTGGCTGTAAATTGCTAGCAGATACACCAACTGCCAAATAAAACACATCCTTTCTGTAAATTCACTGCCAACCTCTGCATATTATCGATTGCCAAGCCGTCGTAGGTAAGGCGCCTTAGCGATGACGGGAGAGATATGACGATGGGATCCGTGCTCGCATTTTCACGCGGCCGTCATAACTCCGCCGTCATACCGGCGACGCGTCCTCGCTATGACGGTGGCGAGGGAAAGAACCATGCTCGACCCACAGGGCTCGGACCGGCAAAACATAAACTTCTTGTAATGCATTCGTTAAATGGGTTGCTTTTTCAAATTTTTATTCTGTATCATAAATGAGGCGATACAGATTACGACAGTTTAGAATATTGAGCTTATTTTATTTTTAAACTCAGGAAGAGCGAAGCTTCTCTAGGAAAAAATTTTTAAACATCACGTACTAATGCATGTTGATCAATATAGTTATAAGATTTTAAACTTATCTCAAAAGTTTTTACCGGTACTTCGTAAATGTGTTTTCCAAATGCAATTTATTGAGCTGACTGGTTAAATACATATTTATGTTTTGGATCTTTTAAAAAATATAACCTAACTGCATGCACAATTATAGTAAATCATGGTTTATTAAATTGTGTCATCAATAATTCGTGAAAAATACCAGCTTTATTTCTTCATTTTTGATAACCAATCATTTATGCAGCCTAGGCTATATTATGAAATTGAAAAGTACCGAAAATACGTTATAATCGTACCAAAAATGCAGAAATGTAAGCTTTTATTAAAATAACATTGCAACTAATTAAAATACATTTTTGCACAGAAATAACACCAACTATTTTCTGAGCATAATTGTTCTTGATGAAATTATTTTTAATAAATCAAACTTTCTTCACAATAAACCCTTACTACCTACAAATAACAGCGTTTAGAACTTATATGTGATCTGTTTTTACCACTCTCAGTTAAAAGGTTTTGTTAAATAATGAATGTGCATAAACAACGTTATTTTTAAATAAATATAAATCGTATAAAAAAAATATGAATACTTTTTAATAAAATGTCATGGAGTTTAATTTTCCACGTTCCTGCTCTTAGTCACAAAACAAATCTGTGTAAAAAAATTTTGTTTATACTCGATTCCCTCAAAAGTGATATATATATTTGGGGTGAACTTCGCCCTTTTTCAAGTAGCAGTTTAATGCGGCTGCCTTTCTAAACTACCTTCCTAAAAATACGGTAGATAGCAGCACCAGCGCTAAGATCGATGTTTGCGGTCGTGGCGCAGTCGAGGTATCGAACGAATACGGAAGACGTAAGGAGTTGGAAAATTTCCCGCTAGAGTGCAGGACGCAAAGAAACGAGCTTAACAACGGCTTAAGGTTAAGGCTTGAAGTTTCTATGTTGAATCACAGAATTGGTCGAAACTGATTCTACTTATGTTCTGAATTGATTTTAAGAGTAACTAGGTTTACATGAAAATTACATTCGAATCTAATTTATAATTTTTCTTTTGCAATAATAATAACACAATCCATTTATCAACAATTTTGAACATAAGTTGAGTTTTAATAATAATATTTGATATTTTAAATTTTCTTCTAAACAGAGTTTTAATTAAATTAATTTTTCATAATTTTCAATATGTTTCTAATATAGACTTTTTTGGAAAAAGTTAATAAACATTTATTAACAAATTGCCTACGCCTTAAAACACATAATCTCCGTGTTATAAACAATAACGCTTAAAAAAATACATTCTACAAAACCTTTTTTTTTGCAATAAAAAATATAGATCCTTTCATCCATGTCCTCTATTTCGATTATTAAAATTTTCATGGCATTACATTGTTATTATTAGAAAATTAGATAGCATATGGTAGGCCTACTAAGTACAGTCGCTTAATTACAGTTAAAAATTTCTTAAGACATTACTTTTTAAAACTTTCTATATTATTTTAAACGTAAACGAATGTTATCAATTTTTTTCTGTCTTAAAAACTAAACTACCCTATGTATATTTTAGTGTACTTCAATTACATTAAAATTTTAGATACTTTATTTAAGTAGTGGCAATACATTAAATCATTCCGTATCCAACTTCTCCACAACACATTAAAAAAAAGTACGTTTAAAAAAAAAATAATCGACCTACTAAGATAATGGTAGAACTTTCAAGACCAACACAGTTTGAAAATCAATTAGTTAAAAATAATAAACTCTCTGCTTAGTTCAAAGCGATACATTGGTTAAATAAAAATTATATAGGTACGCATGGGCGCAAATCTGTGGTAATTCCCTTGGGAAGGGGGGAGGGAGACGGGGTGAAAATATGACCTATGATTTTTACGCTTGGGGATAAACAAAATAAGTCTTTTCTGGATGGTATGCTTGTATGATGAACACATTATTTGTAAAAATAATTTAATTTTCACATAAGTTATGTTAACTTGTTAAAGAAAGCAGAGAAGCAGCATATGTTTAAGTAATTTTTCATTAGTGACTATAAATAGAAGAGCATAAAATATTTACATGTATAATTATTCATGTGATCTCTCAATTATGTTTGAACCTTTCGTTAACATAAATACATACAAGATTTAAGAAAAATTCAATAAAAATAACATACATGAATGTGAAACAAATTGATAACAGCCTACCCATTTACCACCATTTTTCAGAAGTATTTATTTTAATTTCCGATCTTGAAGCATAATCTTTGGCTAATTCATGAAAGCTAAGCTCATCCAAACTACCAATTTTTTTATATGACACACAGTCACTGAGTTGAGACAGTTTTGAGTCATCATAGGCCTACTTCTTAACGATGTCTTCAGACGCCTCAGAGTGCTCAAGTAGCGCCCAATCTTTGCACGAAGAAGCTGTAATAACTAAGAGCGATCTAGCAAGTTGCTGTACTTTATGAAATAATTTCCTCAGTTGCAGTCAAAACAATGTACTAAATGTATATCCATCCAATGAGGATAATACAATAATTAATGTTTACATTTTTTTTTAGATAAAATTGTTGAAAGTCGTAAACTATAAAATAGGTTGAATTTAAAAAGAAAATATATTTACTTAATTATATTAGATAGCTTTCAGCACCCCGGGGTGCTCTCACAACTTAGAAACACATAACTTAGAAACACACAAGATAGAATCTTCTAAGTTATGCCTGTTATAAGCTGCGTTTCTAAGTTATGATAGTTCTAAGTTGTGTGATTCTGCGTTGTGTATTTGTAAGTTATGATAGTTCTAATTTGTGATCGTTCTAAGTTATGACTTTCTACGTTACGACATTTCTAAATTGTGTGGTTCGGTGTTTATAAGTTACGTGTTTCTAAGTTATGTGTGGTTCCCCAGCACCCCGATGACGTCATGAACACTGCTATACTTGTACTGAGCATGGAACGTCAGCAGTTGACCAGGCAACATTGCATGGTTAAATTCTGTGTGTTCTCTAAGAGCATCGGGAACACGAACTTGAAGTGAATCTTCAAATTATTTGTAATGTTCAATGCCAAGTTGTTTGTACTTTTCAAGTTGCATCACTGCTGTAAAATACTCCTTACTAAAATGCCTTTCTTCCAATTTTTCTGTGCTGCTCCTGGGTTTCATTATTTGCTGGAAACGATTTTTTTTGGTGCTGTCTTTTGCTGACTTAAATACAATTGCAAATCATTCTTCTGTACTTTTATCGTTGTAGGTCTGTGTAAACAGTTTTGACGACCTGAAGTGTTGAACTGATTGTTGGCCAACACCCTGCACAACTTTGCTCATGTTTTCCAGAGACCGGGGCTAACATAGCAACAGCAACACAGAGTCCAAGGATAATGTTTCAGTCACTCAGAGAATGCTTCAGAGCACTTGATTTGTGGATCCTTTACCATGCATCTCTTCAAGGGCACATATCATGGCTTCATAGTTTTCAAGGATGGATTTCAACGGCAAATCTTTAGCTAACCACCTAGTAGGACAAAGTGGCCGAAAATTCATTGCAAATGGATTGCCACACAATTGCATGTTAATGTTTTTTATTTGCCGCTCTGAGCATTTTTCCAATTTCGGAACCCATTTGTAACAAATTCTGCATCTGACTGGTTTGAAGAACTGCATGGCAATTTCGTGGTTTCGCTGAAAACTGTTATGCATGCTTGACAAAGGGCTCCAAACTCTGGTTTTGTGGTAAGCTATGGGCAATCTTTTTTTTTTTTTTTTTTTTCAGTGTTCTTGAAAGGTTCGCACCCGACCGCTATGTTTTTGAAACAGAACTTAACCTGTCACACTCAAATATTTGTCTGGGTAAAAATCACTAAACTCAGACATAGAACCCAAATCACTGCCATTGCAAACATCACAGTTCGCTACATTTCGCTTTCCTGTCGAAATTAAATTGGCTTGACAATGAGACTATTTGCTGTGTCTCACTTGTGCTAGGTTGAGATTCTTATCTTTTGTTTCCCTAAAAACGTGAAAGGAATTAATATAGTTTTATTATGTCTGAATCGACTCGCTGCAGAAGACATATAAAAAATTGAAAGAGCAAAGAGGCATAATGATTGCTGTGTACTATTAAGATAGTTTAATGGGAAAATAAAAATGCACATAAAATATTGATTATTAAACCCAATGTTTAAGATATATTTTTGTTTATTTCTGAAAATCTTTCATACCACACACACGAGAAACACACACACACACACACATACATTGGGGTTACAGCAGACATTTCGGTACAAGTTTTGTGTCTAATATTTTAGAGTTTATAATATTTTCATTAAATCAAAGCTTTCTGAAATATTTTGGCTCATTTATTTGAAACAAACATCTATAAATGAATAATAAAATATTTCCCCTTCTGCAGGGAACATGTCTCGGAACTAAGATCCTGGCTTATACCTACTAGTAAATATCTGTTTTGAGTCAGTTAAATATAGCATTTATAGATCTGCAGCAATGAGCCAAGGCCGTAATATTATAAAAGAGGGGTGCATTATAGTTTTTGTATATTACTCAACTTGCTTTGGAGTAAAATTTTGATGGATAAGTTAATGGCATTCTAAAATTACAGTCAATAGTGGACATTTAGAACTTTATCATATACACATTTTAGAATATTTTGTTCTTATTTCAAATTTTTGATGATTTCGTCAAACACATACACATTAATACTATTAATTATATGATACACAAATGTCAAGTCTGTGTGAAAAAAAACTATTTATAGTAACAAATACAACCTAATTTTTTTTCTTTTCGTGACACTAACACATAGTCTGCTCTAAAATGCCCTGAATAATGGATAGACTGCGGTAATAGGGCAATTATTTTTTTTGGTCATAATATTCCCTAAATTATTTTTGATTCTCTTGAGTGCAGAAAATGATCTCAACTTCACGGTAGAGACCATTAAAGTTGCTAAGAAACATAGTAAAAATCGAATAGTTGAGAACAGATCTTATTAGAAGCATCTCAAATTGGCAGAGTTTCAGATGGTAAGAGATTTATCACGGCGAGTTTCCATTTCTGACGCCACAGCACCTACTCTGCTCCAAATGCTGTTAGTTAAATTCCGCGTTCAGAGTTTTTGATACTCATTAAGACCCAAGGCCAATAAACGGACCAACAAACGAACACTCGAATCATATTCAACCCCTTCAAGACTAAACATTTTTTTGTTAGTAAAGGGATCAGCCAGTAAACAAATGAAAATTTTCGATTCGAGAAAGAACTATGAAATCTAGCTTACAGCTCATTGAACCTGAGAAATAAATGTCTTACCCTCTATAGTAAATTGGAATAAGTATTTTGACATTATATTATTTGATTGAAATATGTCACTTGCTTAAAGTATTTAAAGAAGACACACTTACTTCCTTCTTATTCATTTATGAAAGTATTTTCCTAAGAAATCTTTATGCCTCATCTAATATACAAACTTAAACTTGGATGTGTATCTTTTGAATAATTCTTTCTCACTCTTACTTCTGTTTACTCGTGCAGGGGTGCAGTCATCAAATAACGTAATGTTATAAAGTGATTATCGGCAATGGCCATAATCTGGTAACATTCCCGTATTGCGTTTGGTAATAAAAAAATATGATTGTTTTTAAATTCCATATTGGCGATAAAGAAAATTCTTATTCCCTGTACATTCACGTGTAACATACAGAGTAGCTATCCTTACACAGTGGAAATGATATTAAAAATTACAGAAAATGGTAAACAAGCTTCAGTACGTAAATAAACCCAACTATGTTATAATTTCCGTTAAATAATAAAGTTGAGTGTTTACAGGAAATAAATTAACATTACATAATCACTTTAATAACATTCATCACTACTAACAAAACAGTCAAGCTTAACAGAGGTGGATCAGATTATATTTTCCTTTTTCTTCCACGTCACGAGCTTGTACATGTTGATGATTGCAAGGAAAGACTGACGCACAAGAATGCAAAACGACTTTGAAAATAGACCACGTGGAAAATAAAAGACTGTCGCTTTAGAGCAGCGGTTCCCAAACGGTGGGTCGCGACCTACTAGTGGGTCGCGGTAGTGTTGCAGGTGGGTCGCACCTCGATCCCGAAACTATCATAAATCATCGAATAAACCATCAGAAAAGATAAGAAAAATCGAAAAAAAATCTAATTGTGTGCCAAAACATATCTATTGTTAAATATATTACTGTTTTGCTACAAAGTGCTTATATTTTGTCAACCATTTTCAAATCAGAACACAAGTTGTTTATCGATAATCAATCTGTATCTTAAAAAAACATATATATTTGCAATATTTGATGTTTAATAAAATATACATAAGGAAGGGATACGATACAAATAAGGTTTTTTTCCCCTACCATGGACCGATAGACCGTGGAGGTATTCCTAAGGAAAGGTGGGTCACCAGTTTATAAAGTTTGGGAACCACTGCTTTAGCGTATAAGGTAAGGTGGGCTACAATGGAGCGAAAATACCAACTGAACTCTCCCCTATCGTCGGCCTTGTGAATGTTGAGTTTCGAGGAATAAGGGTTTTCGAAGTTCACGCCTGAAAACTCCAAATAGTGGCTTTCGCAGAAGGGGCAGGGGATAATAATAACGTAACTCGTGAGTAGGAATGTAAAGCATGTCAAAGTTTCTGTCGTCGGAATTTTATTTTGCCTTCAGCTATACATTGTAAATATTTTTGTGCTGTCATCATTTGTGTTTTTTTTTTCGTTCTCTTCTGTTTTTGGAAAACTATTGTGTTTTGTTTCGACTTTTCGTTTTGCTGTGTTTTTGTCTCGTTTCAACTATTCTGCTGAATTTTTTTGGGTTCAATATTTTTGTGCTGTCACCATTTGTGTTTTTTTTTTCGTTCTGTTAGTCCATTTTTCTTTGTTTTTTCTTTGTTTGTTGACCATATTCCTGTTATGGAATTTTATGTGGTGTTTATATCCTATTGTCAACAGCAATTTTTTGCTTAATTTGTGTTTTTGTCTTTTGTGTTTTTTGTAGTTTTCTTTTACAGACGTACATGTGCTTAGCAATGGCGTATGTCCAAAAGCTTACATCAAATTGTAAATAATAATCTGACATGTATGTTGTGTGAACCATTAACTTACAAATCACTAAGTGGGGCCCCCAGGGAGGGACGTATTTATTCCAGGGGGCTCGGCCCCCCTGGTCTACCCAGGATCTACCCCCACGTAGGTACGAATAGATTAAATATGAATTTCATTGGCGTCTTATCCTTGGGAGCTCGTCGAAAATATAAATGATCCAATGAAAACGCACTTTAAGTTATTTATGGTGGAGTACATCACAGCTTCTTGCCAAACAACAACACAAAATTTGCAGGTTCCAATTATAATTCAAACAAAAATTTCGTGTCCGCTGATACTGACATAAATGCGCAGAATAGAATAGTTGTTTGCATATATCTTTTAAGTCCGTTTTCAAGCGCTGATCATGGTACGAACGGTACTTTAAGCATTGTTCCGTGAATTTAAAACACACTGACTCTCTAGTCCTTGACGTAGCATTTTTTTAAGACGTAGACAATTGTATAAACAATAACACTTAAAAAGACTGTTTATTTTATATTATAGATGGTCCAAAAAATGCAAATTAATGTTTATTTAACGTTAAAGTAATACATTTATCTAAATGTATATGTATATGATTAAAATTATTTTAAAATGTAAAAAAATAAAGAACTGCATAAAATACCAGAGTAAATAAAAATAATCTATTTTAAATGCTGTATTAATAGTACAACCAGTAAAATTATCCAGTCATACTTTGTAAATCAACTGTATTTAAAAAAAAAATTCTTTAAGAAAAGGTTTTTTCACTGCGAAAGGGGTTTGTTATTTCACGACCCAGGGGAGAGTAGACTTCTTGGAGGACAAGGCGCATATCCGCCCACGTTTCGCGCGCGTTGTGCATGTAGTCAGCATCGGCGATAAAGGATGGAAAAAGGGGGGGTGGAGGGGGGGGGGAGTACGTCAGAGGAGGAAGCCTCCTGCTTGTCAAGTGGCCCCAAGATTAATGAAGAAACTCTTATCCTTCTTCTCTCCGGGGCCGAACTCCCTTCACAAGAGCGCTGCAGGCTGCGAGCATTAACATGCGTCACGCGGCCGAGATCTGATTTCCCGCCTCCCCTCTCTTCATCAACCCACAGAGAAACCGGGGGGAAAACCGCGGGAAAAGAAGAATATTTCATGCCGGCAGCCACCCACAATACCACCCTCTGCCACCCTTGCCGCAAAAACTCCTTTAACCCTCACACCTTCCCCGAGTTGCCCTACCCCCCCCCCTACTCCCTACTTGGAATTCCTAACCCCTCCCCCCTTCTCATCAAAATGCAATTCTTCCCCCCCAGTTGTAGCCTGAAGCTCAAATCTCATCTCACGCCTCCCGTGCAAAACGTTGCAAGAATGGATCACACAAGGACGCCTGACCTATGGCCTACTCTGATTTGGTTTAGTGTTTCGCAGGCGAGCAGCGGCGTAGAACCAATTTTTAACCAACAAATTGTAGTTTTATTTTTTATTTGTTTGAATCACAAAATCTCTACAAACTAAAAATTGTTGCATGTCAAGGGGAAAATATTTTTAATAATTAGTACAAAAATGAATTTTTAATCAAAATATAATATTTGTAAACAAAATTAGAAGTATAAATATAATAAAAAAATTTCAGCAGAAATTTGGGAAAACCTATTGTTTGTTGCATCGCAAGAAAAAAAGAGAGATTAGCCGAGTATATAGATACAGTTCCATGTTTTATGCGAGATATTCTGGGTAGGGCATGGATGCGAAATGTGAATTTAATATTTAAGGTTTGGTTTAGGTTCTGTTTGTAATCTGAGCGTCGATTAGCCCGACGGCGACGATGTAAACATGTTTATTTGTATCGTTACATATTTTTTTTCTGTGGCTACTGTATATTCATGTCAATCAAAAAAACATAATTATTTTTTAAAGAAAAAAACTTTGTTAATGTGATTATTAAATCCATTCTCGGGCCTAGTTGTAGTATCAGTAATGCGTTTTTGAATATGCTTGAATAAGTGTCAATTAATATTAGAAAACATATTTGTATTTTTGTAATACATTATCCTTTGGTGAGTTTTTTTCTTGATTGTTATACTGGACACATGTATTACTATAGATAAAATTGCATCATAAGTATTTTTTTTTTTAATTTTTACAAATCATGTCTCTAATAACATAAAATATTATAACTATTTTAAAATCACTTTTTTACTATTTTAATTTTTAATATATTAATGTATTTTTAATTATTTAAATTAATTTTTTAACTTACTATGAATTTGTTTATTTAGTTGTTTTATTGTTCTTTAGTAGTTTCCATTTTCTTGGTTATTGATTTTATTTAAACTAACATGCTGCAGTACCCGGCGTTGCCCGGGCTGAACACAGGTTGTTATATTGTCAGCGAGTTAAATTAAAGTGCATAGCGCTATACGACGGTGTGGTGGACAATAAGAAATGACACACAATTATTGTTTGTTTGTCTATGACCTATGATTTTTTGTTTACCCATGGCGATCGGTTGAACGGGTTAGAAGTTGATGCTCTGTAGCGCTATCTAGTGGCGAGTTAATATGCTTCATTAATTGTGCATTATTTTATTTTTGACCCTTGTTACCACCTATATTTGGACTCGAGGGGTATATTCGAGATACTCTCTTGGTTTAGGATTCGAGAAAAATTGTGATCCGACCCATCATTACTTTCAGTCAAACGTTATTTAACTACACACTGTAACCCAAGTTTTTCACTCATCAGCGGAAAAAAAAAAACTTTTTTTTTAAACACGGCAATTTTTTAAACGTTAAATTTTACGCGATTGTGTAAAAAAAATTCAAGCAAAATTGAGAATTCTTTTGCACCGCCACGCGCAGGAATTGTTAAGGTCACCGTAGGCAGGATTGGCAACTGGCTTACAGCTTTGCAGCGCAAGGGAACAGGTTTCGCAGGATAAATCTCCGCTGCAAATCTCCTTGGCTTTACTTTCCAACCCCATCTGACCCGGTTTCTTTGGGAGAAAGAAGTTGGTAAGGAGGAGGTTTTGAAGAGGGGGGGGGGGGTTCAGGGGGAAGGTTGTCGATAAAGAATGTGTTTGACCTCGCGTTGTGTTGAGGGGGGAGGGAGGTTATTCAGCCCTCTTCGAAGCCGGCTTTTTTTTTCCTGTCTTGACGAAAGCATCTCACATATCTTTGTCACGTGACTAAAAGGATTCTTTCAGCAAGCAAGGAAGTAAAACGCATTGGCACTGACATTATTCATGAGTTTAAACCGTTTATGCACTCTTTCCGAGATGAGATAAGACGAAAAAATTTACACATTGGGATAGCTAAATTCATTAACAATAAAATGATTTTAAAATATTACTGTGATAAAAACTAATTTTTCCGTAAAAAACCTATAACCACAGTAGAAGTATCTAAAGAAATATTTCGTTTTTCGTATCTTGTGATCAATTTTATGGATTTTAAGGCAAACGTAAACTTTCAAACTGATCTTTCTTAAACAATTTCGTGTTAAATGTCGTTTAGGAGAACGAAAGTTTTATTGTTCGAAAGTTCGAATTTAAATTGTAATCAAAATTAAAGAAAGTTATGTTGAATATCCTTTAAATATTTACAGAAGTGAGCTTCCTAAAAGCTTTAAGAAGCTGGGAGTTGATAACATAGAAAAGGATAAAGAATCAGTGCCAATAAATTCCATCCACGCTTTATTGCGCATACCCGTGTTCATTATAGAAAATTTTACATGCCAAAAAAGTGTCAAAAACCAAATATTCCACTTCGTATTATTTAAAGACCCAGTTTAGTTTTGGTTAAAATACTAGTGTATATAAAAATAAAGCATACATATTTTTTAAAAATAATTATTGGGTACATTTTACAACTTTCGCCCACAGATGTAATTTTAATGTTTTTTTTGTGGGGCAGCTTATTCGAAATTTGCCATCGTTTTTTCACATATTAAATAACTATACGTCATTGTCACTTATGACTTACTTTCTTAACGGTAAAATTCGTTATTTAGTTGTATTTACTTTGAGAAATATTTCCCACTAGCAGTAAAGCAAGATAAGCGAGTAAAATTAAAGGCTCGTGGTCAACTTAACCTACGTGAATTTGTGAACAAGATTATGTATTTAGATCCGAAAAATACTTTATGAGTCTTGCCTCTAAAATGTTTGAAAATAAATCGAATGACTCTGTACACAATTGGGTTAAATTCACCAAAGCAAATGACCAATCAGTAAATTTTTTATTTCAAAATTATTTAAAAAAAAAAAAATAATCTTTAAAGTAATATATACTTTTAAATATTCATAAGACATTATACAATTAGTTAAAATTTCAGTAAAAATAAATCATGTAATTCTTTATTACTAAAATTAACATTACTTTTACTTTCGCAGGAATGAATTATCTTTATTTTTAAGGGACATAAAGAATCGTAAAGTTATATTACGTTCTTGTTTTATGAGATTTCTGATTTTATATCTAACCACGAAAAAATATTTAAAAAACATTACTCTATAAAATTTATTAGTAGTGACTGTATTCTTAAGGATATCCTAATATGAAACGGACTAACCAATGCTGAGTAGCAAAATTTATTTGAAAATAAATTTAAATTCAGAAAAGTTATTCATAATACAGCAATTTAAATTTTTTTTTAAAACTTTTCAGTTAAAATTTTATTGAATAGCTGTCATCTCCATGGTGACATGTTAAAATTGCACGTGTTAGTATTAAAAAAAAAGAATTGAAACTTCTGCATTTCTGCATGGAGAAATAATTAGATATCAAAGTTCAGGCAAATATTTGACATTTTATTTGGCACATACAACATATCTTAATAAAATAAAGTCGTCAATCCTAGATAGCTGCAATTAGTATCTCCACGTGATAATTTTCTGTTGAGCGACTACCGGTACCAAGGTATTTAATGTGAAACTATATTCGGTTTTAGAGCTACCTGCCATATAGTCTACTAAATTAAAGAATTTGTTTAATGGAAAACTTTCTAATATATTTTTTTTTGCGGATGTTTTATATAATGAACATATATACATACATATATATAATAACAGTATGTGCGAGTAATTTTGTTGGAAGAATATAAAAAAGTAACTTTTTTAAACTGTATGTAAGTAGTATGTAAGTATGAAAGGTACTCTATGAAATTAAAATGTTGGTATTTGTTTTCTCAATGAAATAAGTACTAAATTATAGAAATATAATTATTGTTTTGCTAGCCAGAGCTACAATAAAAAAAATATTTAAGTTAAAATAATTGTTTTATATTATATTATATTATATTTTTAAAATATATCTTTAGAAAAGTTAAAAGATTTATACTATTGTCGAGAATAAGCCAATAATAAAGATGTATTTATTAGTATTATTTCATCTTTAAAATAGTGTCTTATATAAAGAAAATAACATTACACAGAAAAACACCAGAATTATACTTTATTAGTTAAGAAAACTACTTTTCTACTTTACCATTCATTTGAGTGTCTCTCAATTTATCAGATAAATTGAAATATATACACAATATTCATGTTAAATTTAAAGCTATGCAATAAATAGAGTAATATTTATTTGGCTTTAATGTTTACCGAATTGTTACGAACGTGAGCAAGGCCGTGTCACGCGCAAGTGCAGAGATAGCTGGGCTGACATCACATGCCGCTGCAACATGAGATGCGCCATGCGCACCTGGGTCACCGCTAATCCCCCCTCCAGCCCTCAGATCCCCGCGCGGCGCTGTGAGTTTGACATCCGAAACCTGACAGCTGCGGAGTTACGCGAGCCGCCGACACGTGTTTCGAGAGATTTCTGCCGTCAAGTCGGCGCGGAATGACGCGACTGGCCCCAGCCGCGCTCGAGAATTCGAAAAGGCGCCTGGGCTGATATATAAGACGAGGACGCCAGCCTCAGAGGAGCGGGAGTTCAGGCGGGAGCTTTCCCGCGGCGGAGTTTCCGGGGCGATAGTGCCGCGGGTGCGGCAGAGTGCCGAAGTCTTTGGACGAAGGTTCCAGGGCAGGGAGTGAGTGTGAGTTCTTTGGAGTCGGGAGTTTTCTCGTGGCGGAGTTTCCGGGCGATAGAGCGACGGAGTCCCTGGACGAAGGTTCCAGGGCGAAGAGTTCAGTTCCGGCAATAGTGTCGCGGGTGCGGCGGAGTTCCGAGCGATGTTCCGAGCGAGGCGTCGAGTGGATCTCGGCGAAGGGAAGTGCGACGGCGGAGGCGGAGTGCGGTGACGGAGTCCCGCGGCGGAGATCCACGAGGGGTGCTGCGGCGAGAGTTGCGCCAGGGGTGTGCGGTGTGTAAGAACGAGTGACTGGGGAAGCATCATTTTTTTTAAGTGCAATTGATTATTTGCCATTTTATAACATTAAATGTGACACAAGTGGTGAGCATCAATAAAACGGTGTAGTGTAATAAAATCTTTAATTGGGCTATTCTTTAAGAACCCTGTAAATCGTAACGGTATAATAGCTTGCTTCTTTCCCAACTTCAGTTCAAAATATTGCAATAAACATCATTCTAATGAATACATCGCAAGCAAGGTCATCTGGAAAACGCCTCAAATATGTGTACTGTAAGTTTCTAGCTAGGACAACCTGACGAGGGGTATGTTCACGGTGTGTCGAACATCTTGAAGAAGAACCGGAAGATGTAGTGAGTGTGCCATCTGTTGCAGCGATAACGCGCTGAACTTTCAATCCGGATAACACACTGAAAAAATAATTTCTGGACTTTTACAGAGGATTCCTTTGCAAACCAGTTGCCACAATAAGTAGTTAATAATACTATAATAGAGATATTGTAACTCTATAAAACACAGCGCTGTGTTTTTTTTAAATGTGAAAAACGCAAGGGGATTATCGAATTAAGATTTTATAAACAGCTATTAATTAAAAGTATTAAATAAAAACTCGAAAAAAATATTACATTACGAGTGAGACCGAACCCTTAAGGCCCCCGACTACACGGACACACACACGGTGCGCAGAGCTTCAGGAAGAACAAAGCGATTTGAGAACTGGTCAAGATATCCAAGTGTGGTCTGTTTACGAAAAAGCACTTAATAATTCGCTGAGGGCCGAAAAGTAATTTCGATTTCGGATTAAGTTTTTAAACTGTCTTTTTACAAGAGTCAAAATGGCTAAAAGGAGTGTTTTCAGAGTAATTTTTCAGGCGTAAAAAAAACCGGTACAGATTCTTGAAATCACTTATGGGACCTGCTTTACGCTTTTGCTTTGATTTCTATGTCATGTAATGTTACGATCACCTCTCAAATTTCACAGTTGTCCCATGCACGACGAGAAGACACAGCCTTGCGCTTAGAGGCGATACCGCGCTAGAAGCACCAGCGAGCCTAGTGCTTATCATCCCGCCTCATTAACACACATATACACCCCGACCAGACGGGTCCCTTCAGTATAAAAATAAATTGGTGTCTGTAAAGTCGGTTTACGGACGATAGTTTAACGTGACAACGTCATAACAAAACATAGATGAAATGATTGCATACTTTTATGAATAAAATTGAATCATTTTTATTGAATTATCACTATTTTGTATGGATACAAGTAAGGAGTGAAATGAAATCTACAATTTAATTGATAAATTTCAAGTTTAATGTGTCTCGAAAAAGTAAGTCAAATCGATGGTTGTTCCAATCTAGTGGAAGAGAGATAGATGCGGCGCAAGCGTACAATGAGCGCAACGGGACAATGTGAGTAACGGGACACTTTTTCGTGCGTGCAGCCGGCGTTCATCGATTTATTAGACGTTGTCACGTCAAAAAAAAAAAAAGCAAAAAAAATATTGCATCTTTAGCAAGTTTCGAATTTTTCTCGGTCCTCGGTGTTCACGACTCCGTCATGCAGCGCACACTAGCAGACAGCTGCGTGCGCTTAACGCGTCGGCAGTCTGCTCGGCGGGAGGGATCGGAAACTGCCCTCGGACGAGAGGAAGCCTTAGATGCACATAAAGTTCTGCCATTCCCGATCACACCCGAACAATTCACCTTCGGCAAACCTCGGTTTTATAAATATATATATATTTCTCTGTTTTTTTTTTAACGTAGCTATACTAACCTTACTAACCGTCCATAGTGTTTTAAAGTTTTTTTTTTAATGTAGCTAACCTGACCGACCACTTTTAATATTCAAATCCATTTTTTCCTGCGCAAAAATAAAACAAATACCCGAAGTTGGCCGAAGGTGAATTGTTCGGGTGAAATCGGGAATGGCAGAACTTTATGTGCATCTTAGGTCTCCCTCGGACGAGAGGCGGCGATGAGACCGCACAGCGAGACGTTCGCGTCGGATTTTTTCCCAACCAATTTCCTCTCGCGAGTTGAGGACGAGGAGTTAGTGGGTTATTTGTGACGTCATGAAGTAAGCTCCCTGAAAAATTTTCTCGTTGGAAAATTCTTTTAACCGAGTCACCAAGAAAATGATTTTTCTCAAGCCATGAAATCATCGGTGTGTGTGGCGGAACTGATGGCTAAACGATGCAATAATTCGTAAAACTTTAAAATTTATGCAAAATGGAAACGATTTAGTAAATCATTAGTAGTAAATATGAGTTCAGTGAAATATTACATTATCTTTAATACCTGTATAAATCAATTGCGCGTACACATTGTCTGCAGCGTATACACACAAATTATGGGCTGCATTTATTTCAACAGAAAATACAACCAACCTACTGGCGAGAGCTGTAACTTAAGTGTAAAGAATCGATTGAAAGTAAAATTATTATGTCTTATTTAAATTGTAGTTTAGCAACTTATCTGCTACACCTCTTCGACGGATGGACTTAAATGGAACTGCAATATTGCAATGAGTAAAATATTAAGTCAGGCATCAACACAGTCTTTATTCAAAAAGGTGTATCCTAGCAGCATACGCGTAGTAGGTTTCTTAATAGTCAGAGTACCTATTTCTGCTCACGATTGAAAACCCGGCCTCCGTTTGCAGTAAAGCAGTGACCAGTCCAACAACCTTTCAATCAAGCGTATCATCTGAGCGTTCTTGGCGTATAAAATTTAATATTTATATTGTGATTCAACGTTTATATTAAAGTTTCGCAAAATCAAATAATTAATAAAGACTCTGAAGGATGCCAATGTTTATATTTGTTGCGTTCACTGAAAATTATAAATAAAAATTGTGAGTCTTTAAGAACTCTTCAGTGATTTGTAACATCGTACATCGCTAACAAGTGAATTAATGTATTTTCATATTGCGAACACAATAATTATAATTCGAAAATCGGATACGATATTTAAAGAAGAATTTTATTAAAATAAAGCCTAGCGAGATAAATATAAGTTAATTGTACTTTGAACAACATTTCATGGCGCGAATCACACGTAGTTTCTGCGCCCGCCGCTAGAATTCGCTGCCGGAGCAGCTACGTCGCCTGTAGAATCATTACATCTGCAGATCGAAAGGTTCAACTAAATAATGAAACTGCACCGATAAAAGCGAAAAAAGACTTGAAAAAATACTAAACCCGGGCTTTGGACCTGATTTTATATAAACAATTTTATAAAAAATACTGCTAGTAGTATAAATTGCGGACTCCTCACACAGAGTTCCTAAGGAGGATTGTTAGGATTGTGTCCGCCTCTTGGATTCTGACGTCACGGAGGCGATCTAAGATGATCTTGATCTTTACCTTTGACCTTGACGCCGCTGGCGATCCTGGATCCGCTAATTTGTATTCCGCCATCTTAGATTCCACTATTTTTTATTCTAGAATTTTTTTGCCATCTGGGAATAGAATGCCCCACTTTTTAGCGTTGCACTTTTAGTTAAGCTCGGCAACTTGATAATATGTAAATAATACCCAATTTTAATGGAAATGATTTTAAAATTTATAAAATTTAATAAAAAATAATCTCCATTTTAAAATTTGTCCACCATCTTGAACATCGTATTTTTATGCTAAAATTCGGGAAAAATTAAAAAAATTTGTAAAAATTAATTTTATTAAATTTTAATATTTATATAAAATTTTAATAATAAAATATATAAAAAGTACTGGATTTGGAACCAAAGAGGTCATTCGACTAAAAATGGCGATGTATCCTTTCTCCATGGAAGCCACCAGCAGACTGAACTCCCACCACTAATTTCCAGGCAGATATTGTCAGCCAGTATGATGTCGTATCATGTTGTTTACATCTGATGGAAGCCGCCATCTTGGATCCAACATATTGTTATCGTCTGCTAGAGTGCACTGCCAACATATTAGTTTAATTTTTTACCCGCTAGAGTGCAGGAATCATTTATTGCCAGGGTGGCTGCCATATTGTTGTACGTCTTGACCGACATCCTGAAAATCTATAATTTTTAAGCTCGAAATTGGGAAGCATTCCAAAAATAATTTAAAAAACTCATTAAAATAAAGAAAAAAACTCATTAAAATAATGATCGATTCGATAAATTCCTGTCCTTGGTTCGATCCTTGACTGATGCAAAACTATATATTCTAAGTGAAAACCACTTATTTAATAAATCATGTTCAAAATCATATTAGCGGATCAAGTTCCTAGTCTACCAGCCTCCAGTAAACCGAAACGGCCACCTTCTTGGCAATTCGTATTCATTGACATAAAAAAATCGGGAAAATTCCAAAAAATAAAAAAACTTATTAAAGCAATTATTGATTTCATCTATTCATGTCCTCGGTCCGATTCTTATCACATGCAAGAAAGTTCATATAATTAAAATTACCACTAAAGAGACAGGTCCAAGAAATTAAAAAAATTACAAATTAAATACTATTATACAATTTCTACAAATACAAAAAACAAGCAAATGCATGCGTTTCTAATTTTCTGAAGACATTTTTACTGTAAGCCGGGGAAAAGGGGGGGGGGGAGCAAGAAGCAACGCCCTGTGCGACGCGAGCCTTGTGTCCACGTGGTCGGACACCTGACACTTCTGCAAGCTCACGGTCGGTCACCTGACACTTCTGCAAGCTCACGGTCGGTCACCTGACACTTCTGCAAGCTCACGGTCGGTCACCTGACACTTCTGCAAGCTCACGGTCGGTCACCTGACACTTCTGCAAGCTCACGGTCGGTCACCTGACACTTCTGCAAGCTCACGGTCGGTCACCTGACACTTCTGCAAGCTCACGGTCGGTCACCTGACACTTCTGCAAGCTCACGGTCGGTCACCTGACACTTCTGCAAGCTCACGGTCGGTCACCTGACACTTCTGCAAGCTCACGGTCGGTCACCTGACACTTCTGCAAGCTCACGGTCGGTCACCTGACACTTCTGCAAGCTCACGGTCGGTCACCTGACACTTCTGCAAGCTCACGGTCGGTCACCTGACACTTCTGCAAGCTCACGGTCGGTCACCTGACACTTCTGCAAGCTCACGGTCGGTCACCTGACACTTCTGCAAGCTCACGGTCGGTCACCTGACACTTCTGCAAGCTCACGGTCGGTCACCTGACACTTCTGCAAGCTCACGGTCGGTCACCTGACACTTCTGCAAGCTTATGGTCGGTCACCTGACACTTCTGCAAGCTTACGGTCGGTCACCTGACACTTCTGCAAGCTCATGTTCGGTCACCTGACACTTCTGCAAGCTCATGGTCGGTCACCTGACACTTCTGCAAGCTTATGGTCGGTCACCTGACACTTCTGCAAGCTCACGGTCGGTCACCTGACACTTCTGCAAGCTCACGGTCGGTCACCTGACACTTCTGCAAGCTTACGGTCTGTCACCTGACACTTCTGCAAGCTTACGGTAGGTCACCTCACACTTCTGCAAGCTCACGGTCGGTCACCTGACACTTCTGCAAGCTCACGGTCGGTCACCTGACACTTCTGCAAGCTTACGGTCGGTCACCTGACACTTCTGCAAGCTTACAGTCGGTCACCTGACACTTCTGCAAGCTTACGGTAGGTCACCTGACACTTCTGCAAGCTCACGGTCGGTCACCTGACACTTCTGCAAGCTTACGAATCTCTCTCCAAGTGTCTGCTGACGATCCTCGGCCGGGCTGCCTCTGTCTTTAGCCTTGAGGATATTTTAAAAAACAACATGGTTAAGGGGGTGCCTCCCATTTCAGGTCATGATTTTATATTTATATTAATCACTGATCAACTTTTAGACTTTTTCAATTGTTTAACTTCCACGAAATGAAAAATATACATACATCGCATTCGTTTTGCATAATTAACTGGCAAAATTACATTTTTAACGTTTTTGGGTTATACTAATAAGGAGAATTTAAGTTATTGCAGAAGTGAAACTTTTTAGGTTTAACTGCAATGCCACTGGCTACTTCAAAAAATGGTTTGAATTTCTTTCAGATAATATTAATTAATTTTACCTGGCATTTAAAGATTCTCAAATTTGTTACGATTTTGACAGCCAAGAAACATGAAATGAGTTTTTGTGATAGAAATGCAAACCATATTATGAAGTAGCCAGTGGCATTGCAGTTAAACCTAAAAATTTTCATTCCCGCAATAAATAAAATTCTCATTTGTACAACCCAAAAACATTAAAACTTGTAACATTGGCAGCTAATTATGCAAAAAGTATGTGCTGTATATATTTTTCATTTCTTGAAAGTTAAACAATTGAAAAAGTCTAAAAGTTGATCAGTGATTAATATAAATATAAAATCATGATCTGAAATGGGAGGCACCCCCTTAACATGCTTGAATATAGGTATTTACACTATTCGTACGTGAATACTTTTAACTTCGCATGTATTGGAATTTATTTTTTCTACATGAGGCAAGAAAAAAATAATTATAGAGTTTACGGGTAGGTAACGAACATCGTGGTCTTCACTTCATGAGTGGCTGGCACTTGGCTTGTATGCTAACTCCTTTGTCCAGTTGTTTCATGCAATATTTATGATTTTTTATTTTGTTATTGTAAACTAGACCTTAGACTGTTTAATGTATAACTAATCAATTTAATTAACTTTTTACTTTATGTTACCAAACCGCGGACAGAAACCAATCAAATCAATAGTAACATTAATAAGTGATTTATTTAATTAATTCAAATTAATTTTTGGAATTTTTCTCAAATTTATAGCATACAATTTAAAGAATTTATATATGCTGGACACATTTCAAGATGGTGGGCTTCCTGACAATAAATAATTACTGCACTATAGCGGGAAAAAATTAAACTAATATGGCAGCAGCGCATTCTAGCAGACAAAGACAATAGGTGAGTTTCAAGATAGCGGCCTCCAGCAGACAAAAACAAGATGGCCGGTAAGACGTTATACCGACAGACGTAATATCCACCTTGGCATTAGTGGTGGGAGGTCAGTATTTCGGTGGCTTCCTTGGAGGAAGGATGCGTCGCCATATTTAATCGATTGCCCTCGCCGGGTTTGAACCCAGTACCTTTTTATAAATTTTATTCTCAAAATTGAATAAAGATTTTTAAAAATAATTTTTACAATTTTCTTGTTTAGATTTGATAATATTTACGGAATTTCAGTACAACGAACAATTTTCAAAGTTTGTAAATTATTTTTATAAAAATTGTATTAATTCTTTTTATAAATTTTAAAAATTTTCCTAATAAAATAGGATAATATTTACTGATTTAAAAGATGGCTAGCGTAACGGAAATTGCAACGTTGGCACCCGAGTTAATGGTCTTGATATCAGCGGCTTAGGGTGACTTGCTCTTAGGAGTCTTAAGACGTTTTTAAAGAATGTTAAAGCTTCTGAAATTTTTCAGGAATAAAATTGGAAATTTTCCCTTACAATGGGAACTTTTCCGTCGAAACAGTGATATTTCTTGGCATTTTGAAGAAATTTGACACCTAAATGGCCGTCTTAAAGTCACAACCCAAGAGGGCGGACACAATCCTCACAATCCTCCTCAGTAAATCTGTGCCAGGAGCCCCCAATATGTACTAGTAATGCCCATATTGTTAGAATTCACTAACAGTTAATGCTATGAAGTTTCACTTTGGCTTTGTGAACATTACTTTGCGCCATCCACCAAAAATGGCAGCACCGTAGTTGCACATTTCCGTTCCAGACGACTTCCTTTCACGAAATTATTCCAAATGCCGTATACCAAAAGCTAAGATGTTACACATCAAAAATTTGGTTCATAAACTTTACATATATTTTCCAACCAGTCTAACAACAAATATTAAAAACCGTCCAGAATCTTAAATATACTTATGTGAATCATGGGCGCAAATCTGTAGGATTTCCAGGGGGGGCCCGTGAATTCTGTGGTTTAAGAATTTTACGCTAGAGGTCAACCGAAACAAGTCTTCTCTGGATGATAAGCTCGTATGTTATACACTTTATTTTTACGTAAGTGATATTAACAATAAAGCAGAGCAAAATGTTTTAGTAATTATTAATTCATGACTATAAGCAGTGATCTCTCAAACATGTTTGAATAATTTGTTAACCTAAGTACATAAAATATCCATGAAAAAAATATATAATAATAATATACGTGAATATAATGCAAATATATAACACCCCACCGATACATTACCATTTTCCAAAAGTGTTTATTCTAATTTCAATTTAAAAATTAATGATTAAATTAAAATAAAACAAATATTTAAGGGGGGCTCCCATACAACAAACGTGAAAACAGAAAAAAATTCACAAATGATATATTTCTGTTGCCGCTATAACAAGAAATACTAAAACAGAATAAAATAAATATTTAAGTGGGGCTCCCATACAACAGACATGATTTTTTTTTTGCCGTTTTTATAGATAATGGTACGGAACCCTTCGTGCGCGAGTTAGACTCGCACTTTGTCGGGTTTTTTTATGCCACATCACATTGCGATTCAAATGCTGTTCGTGAAATTCTTTGTTCACAGTTTTTGATGCGCCCTAAAAACCCAAAGCGCCAAAGCTAATAAACGGATCAACATCAAATGAACGATCGAATCATATTAAAACCCTTAAAGAATATTTTATTTTGTAAAGGCATCAACCAGATAAAAAAGAAAAAAAACTTAATGATACAAATGAAAAATCTCGGAGATAGAACTATGAAATTTATCCTTCAGCTAATTAAACTACATACATTTCTCGGCTTATTTTTAGTATAATCAGTGTTTTGGAAGTGAATTATTTAGTTAAAATATGCCGCTTGATTAGTTATTAAAGAGACGCGTTTGCTTCCTTATTAACTTAAATACGTATGTGTAACGTTTAAATACTTCTTTCTCACTCTTACTTCTGTTTACTCGTGCAGTGTTGCAGTTATCAAATAACAAATGTTATAAAGTGATTATCGGCCATGAATTGTGAAAATTATCGATTGATAATAAAAGGGGAGTGATTTTAAATTCCATATTGACGAGGAAAAAAATTATTCTCTGTATATTCACATGTAACGTACAGAGCAGCTAGCCTTACAGAATGAAGATGAGCTAAAAAATTCCAGAAAATGGTATATAAGTTTCAGTTCGTAAATAAACTAAATTCTGCTATAATTACTGTTAAAGTATTACGTTGTTTATTTACTGGAAAAAATATTACATAATCACTTAAATAAAATATATTACCTAAATAATAGTCACTACTTATAAAACAATCAAGCTTACCAGGTGAGATTCTGTTTTCCGTGTCTTCCGCGTCACGAACTTATCCATGTTTATGTTTGCCAAGAAAGCAGAAGACTGGCGCACACGAGAGCAAAACCACTTTAAAAACAGACTACCTGAAACCTATAGTACTGTCGATTCAGAGCACAAGGTAGTGTGGGTAACAATGGGGAGGAAATGCTAACGGAACCTTACCCTAGCTTCATCCTTTGGAATGAACGGTTTCTAGGAATTAAGGGTTTCAAAGTTCTCACTGGAAAACTCCATACCATGGCTTTCGCAGAAGGGGTAAGGGAAAATAACTACGGAACTCGAAGGTATGAATGTAAAGCATGTCAAAGTGTCTGTCGTCGTTGTAAATAATAATCTGATATATATGTTGTGTGCACCATTAACTTTAAAATCACGAAGTGGGCCCCCCCAAGGGGGGGCCCATTAATTCCAGGGGGGGCCCGGGCCCCCCTGGCCCCCCCGGGATCTACGCCCATGGTGTGAATGAGTACTCGAATGAAAATATCATGGTGTCATTTTTAGTTATCATTTTAATAACTATCACTGAATAACGAATGAATTTCTTTGTTAAGTAGGAATGCGACACGTTATTTTACATCCATTTAAACCTACTTTTCTAGGTCAGTACATGTTCATATAAAAATACTAAATGTTACTCTAAATGGGTTAAACATATTCTCTAAATTATTGAATCCTTAAAAAGTACATAAACGCGTTAACAATGGAAATATTATACATTTTTAATAAAACCTTTTTCCCAAGACTCTAAATGAATATCGTACTTACAAAGGTTTATTAATGAATAATTTTCAAAAAAAAACTGTATACTCTGACTTTCATTTAATACATAAAGCCTACTATGAGCTTGCAATTTATTTTAAATGTAAATGTCGTTGTAACACGAACATTTATTTTGAACTGCATGACCCAAATCCCGGGCTTCACCACACAAAGTCAATAATCTGAAACAGGCTTGTCAACCAAAACAGATTTTCATGTCATGCAACATTAATGAGATAATACATAGTAATACCTGTCACTACGTCAATGATGATTTAACATTTGTTGAAAATAAATCCCAACACAATTCATAATTTTTTTTTAGCTGGCAGAACATAGAGGTTTGATAAACAGGTAGTTCAAAGTTAACAATATTCACCTATCATTTTTTTATTATTTTTTAACTAATACATATTTTGAAATCTAACCGTATAACTTTAGTGGAATATCCCGTAGTGTACTACGTAACTCCAGATATTGATTCACTACTTAGATTGTACTTATCTGTAACGGATATAGAAAAATACATCATTATAGAATCGAATAGCTGAGTCAGTAAACATTTGAAATTAATATTTTTAAATTTTTTGTCCATAATTGTAGGTTAATGTACTTGTATTTACAGTCATACTACGTGTGTTTTGTGACAAAAAGTCACAGTACACGTATGTATCCTTATTCAATTCAGTACACTCAATTTACCAGCTACCCGTTTTTATTGCATCTTAACTCCTCTCTACATACTATTATTCCATTTCCTTAGGTCTTATTTTTATATAACTTATTTCATTCTTGGTCTGGTATATGTTTAGATTGGCATGTGGTCAAGAGAGTATGTTCTCCATACCAGAGATCCAACCTAACCTTTTATTGTTATAGAACTTCGCTTCTAATATATTTATTTTAAGAAATCCAAATTATTATGTCTATAACAGTCATATAAACGGTGATAGGTAATGGAACACCGACCTCACTTGCATAAGACAGAGTGACCCTGGCGCAATCTAGAAAAAAACAGCACATACAAATATATCGAAAATAACGTAATCAAAGATGGTGACCTCAAGCAGACAAAGACAAGATGGCAACCTACAGCAGACGAAAACATTATGGCGAGCTCCAGAAGACAAAAGCAATATGGTGGTACCAAGACGGAGGAATCTAAAGTTTCGGAATCCAATTTGGCGGCAACCAAGATGACGGCCAGGGATAAGGTCATGTTATATTACGTACAAAGTCAAGGCTAAGGTTAATGTCAGGCCATGCAAGATTGCAGTCCAGAATGACGGTTCACAGCTCCACGAATTACACCTTGAAACTGGAGCCCCGTTTTTTGTACTTATAAATAAATATAATACATTTTTAAGCTAAAATTTCGTACCATGTGCGTCTCTGCCTGAGGACGGGAACAGATAGCAGTTCCGGAAACGTCGCTTGTTTCTTTTTTTGAAAACCATTGTGTTTGTTTCGTTTTTTCGTTTTGTCGTGTTTTTGTCTCGTTTCAACTGTTGTGCTGAATTTTTTTTTGGGTTCAATATTTTTGTGCTGTCATCAGTTGTGGTTTTCTTATCGTTCTGTTAGTCCTTTCTTTGTTTTCTTGGTTTGTTGATCATATTACTGTTATTGAATATTATGTGGTGTTTATATCCTGTTGACAACAGCAATTTTTTTCTTAATTTGTGTTTTTTGTAGTTTTCTGCTACAGACATACATGTGCTTTAGCAATGGCGTATGTCCAAAAGCTTACTTCAAGTCATGCACTCCCATTGCACAAATATTTCAAAGGTAATTTAATATTTTTAAAAAATTTAAAAATTATAAAATAGTATTTATTTTAATTTTTAATGATTTCTGTAATATGAAAATAAATCACCCAGGAATTAATTAAGTATTGAACAGTAACAACATTAGTTTAGAAATAAAACAAAACAAAATGTTTTCTTTTTTATGTTTTCAATTAGGTTTTTCCTGTAAAACAAATTTATGAAACACAGCAAATTAAGACTAACTTAACAAGAAAAAAAGGGGGGTTGTCTGTAAAGTCGGTTTACGGACGATAATTTTACGTGATAATGTCATAAAAAAATCATTGATGAAAAATTGCATACTTTTTAATTTCAAATATTATTTACAGTTTTTGCAAATTTAATTTAAATAATTTGTTTAAATATAGTCACGAACAATTAGTTACAAAGCCCGCCTTAACCTTTTTGTTATTATAGAAGATTTTCTCGCACGGTGGTTGGCCGGTTCTTGCACGCTCGGTTCAGGCGGAACGTGACAATTTTTCGTTCGTGCAGCCGGCGTTCATCGATTAATAAGACGTTATCACGTCAAAAATATACATTTTGATGCCAGCGCTTGAAAATTACTTTTCTATATTGAAGTAAAATAAACTAGTTATTGAGAATGTTTTCTATATTTATTAGAGAAAAACGTTATTTACAAATAGATGTCTAAAAGATCTGGCATAGTTAAAATTCATCATAAATTGTACGCATAATAATTTGCCAGCCTAGAGAGAAAGAGAGAGGGATATAGTAATGTATATTTTATATCCAGTATACGATTGATGGAAAATGCCAACGGGTTTGACCGAATTCGGACGGCACATAGTTTCCAAGTATAATTCGCTATCGACCCCTTGCAGTCATGGAATGGCAACCAGCCAGACTTCTGGGCTCTGCGAATCACCGCATGTTTTCCCCTGTGTTAACAAACTCTCCATTTGAAAACCACCAGTGATCAGTTTTGTCGGCACGGCAAGTACCACACCTATATTTAAGCTGTTAACGAGAGTTACACAATTTTACAGTGCTTAGTATGCTTATTGCCAATTCTACACACTCATTACCAGATTATATAAATAGATAATTTTATATATAATAAAGCGGTACAACATGGCACAAAAATAATTTTAAAACAGACTAAAAATGATTTTGAGGTTTTGTTTATCCTTATTAAACTGTCTGGTCTAATTACAAAAACCCAAATAAACTTCAAATTCAAGCAGACTAAATGACCAATAAAATTAACTGACGAATAAGAATCAACAAATGACTCAGCTTTGTTATCAAGAATCTTTTTCTCTTCAGACACATATTCATTAATAACTTACGACCATGCTTACAATTCCACGCACGCCTAAAATATTCCGTAAGATTGCGATGTGTGTTCATATACGAATGGCCAAACAATTATTTCCGTGGTGATAATATGGAAAAGTGACTAAGTTGCTTATCAAAAACAACAGTTTGTTTCATTTAACCAACGATACATACTTTTCTCCGAGCACTCAATATCAATTGTGTGTGTATGCAGGAAAAATAACTTAAGAATAATTTCAGAATAATGAATGGACTACTGCATATTTTAAAAAGTTTTTAAAATCCCTGTTATCTTAAAAATATAATAGATAAGGTGCTCGCCTCAAATATATAATATTTGTAATGCTAAAGTTGGTATTTTATTAAGTAAATATAATTATAAATATAATTTTTTATGTTTTTATTACAAGGACTACCTATTATAATGAAGCGAATGTAATTTACACCAGGAGTATCATTCAGATAATTTACAACAATTTATTATTTTACCTCCCGTTTTATGTCGTTACATTTTCCCTTACAAATACTGCCATCCGACGCATGAATGATATTTATTTGCTACAGATATATTTAACATAACTTCGGGGAAACAAATTCAAAATGACTGTTTGCCTAGCGTTGTTTTCTAATTAAATCCTTCGCTCGGCACACACACGACCGTAATGAACAGTTTTTGGTCAAAGCGAAACGATTTCAAAAGGTCGGACGAATCACAAAAGCCTTGAAAAAAAAAACATAAGCTCTTGAGCTTACGTGCTAGTAGTTATGTCAAAGGCCGGAACTCATGCCTCTTGACATGGGTTTTTATTGATGCAGGTGTGTATGACCACCAGCAACTCTTTGGGATTTTATTAATTGGTGCTCGCTTGAGGATTGGAATTCAAAATCAGACACACACACACTGAATTTATGTTTTTATCTCGAACAGAAATATTCATGAAAAATATCATAATTCAACACACTTGCACGTTGACATAAACATAACTGTAATACTACATAAAAGTGTTCGCAGTAATCCTGGGTTCGGATTCTTACCCGGTATTTTATGCTTTGTGTTGTCCCAGTACCTCTAGCAGTTAAAGTTACTTGTAAACAGTACCCTGAAAAGTTTTCCAGTATTAACTGCACACATTAATAGGCACAATAAAACAAACTTAAGTTAATCTTTGGAATATTCGATTATATACATATATTACATGGTTTTTGAAAAAAAAATATGCTTTGAATGAAAAAATAAAAAAAAAATATGTGCTAATTTTAGTAATAAATACTTTTTTTTCTATCTGGAGAAACGTATTATATTTATTGAGTAACGAACGGATGTGACAGCGATGAAAAGCCACAACCACAACCCAAACATTTCCGAAGTTTATCGAGGTACAATTTTAGTTTAGGTTAGGTTCAGTCAGTGTAATAAATAATAGTGTTTTTTTTTCGGGAGAGGAGGTTGCGTTAGGTTAGCTCAGGGGTTGGCAGACATTCACGTGAGATGAGCCAAATATTATGTAAACAGATTCTCCAAATTTTTAGAGAACCGCAACGTGTTTTTTCTCTGTATCTACAAGCAATTTTAAGATGATAAAAACGAGATAGAAAATAAATATTTTATCCACAAATTATACATAGTCTTAAAAATAAAGGCTACATAGTCAAAAAACACGAAAATGTAAAAAAAAACATTTATGATAGTCATTAATAGAACTATACTGATAATAAAAGAAAACCAAACATATTTTAATCAATTATTGAAATAAAAAAACCATGGCTTTTTAAAATTTACTACTCGGTTGGAACTGTGATTTTGCATCGCTTTCGAAAGCTTAGCTATGTCTGGCAAGTGACTACTTATTTTCAATTTAAAGCATGATTGTAAGTTGTCTGTTAATTTACTTCTTAATTTATTTTTGAATTTGGTTCATTGAAGAGAATGTCCACATGAATAAGTAGAGTGAAAGGATGTTGAAATATCAAATGTTAGTATATTTTTTTGTTGTGTCATAGGTTTCAGGAAGACTATTTCACATATAAAATATGATTTGCTCTATTTTAGGCATTAATTTTGCAGCCGTGCACTTATGATAAGATATAAAACTTGATTTCTCCTTTTTTTTATCTTCCAAGCGGCTGATGAGATACGATTATTTTTTTGTGCCGTTGTAGCGCAGTGGGTCGTAGAGTCGTAAAATACTATGAAAAGACTCACATGCGGCTCGCAAGACGTGTCTACCGACCACTGGGTTAGGTTATCGTAACTTAAAATTCAAAAAAAATGTTTAGGTTAGCGTTATTTAAAACACTCTATGACCGTAAAATCCTAGCAATATGGTGTGTGTGTGTGTGTGTGTGTGTGTGTATGTGTGTCTTTTTACGAGTCATCGGCCAACTTCGGAGAACTTCGGGACTTTTCGGGCGCTGCTCACATCCCTGTGGGAAGACTTCATTTCACAGACGAGAGAGCCACACCCGAAGTTCCCCGAAGTTCATGCTCGCTTTTTTTTTCCGTTCTATCTCATTGTATAAACCGGTGTGGCATTAAATTTTACGGTCGATTAGGATAGGTTAGCTACATTATAAACACTTTAAAACATTGTGGACGGTTGTTTATATTAGGTAAGTATAGCTACATTAAAAAATACTGTAAAATCATTTCATGGTTGCTTAGCAAATAACTTTTTAATATGTAGCTATCCAGCGCTAGGAAACCGTTTTCATGATTTCAGAGTATCTTTAACGTAGCTATCCTAACCAATTCAACCGTCCACAATGTTTTAAAGTATTCGTAATGTAGCTAACCTAACCTTTTACGATGAACAAAAAAGAAAAAAAAAACCGAAGACGCACGATCGTGCGTTCGGCTCTCTCGTCTGTGAGAAAGAAGGCTTCCCCCATCCCTGTGAGCTGCGGGCTTCCCGTCACGGACTCGGGTCGTTTCCATGGCGACGACACTTCCCTCCCCCCCCCCCCCCCCCCCCCGGCCGTGACAGGAGCCGCCTCCTCCTCGGGGGTTGGACGCCTGGCTCGAGGTCAGTGGGTCGCGGATGTTACCCGGGTCACCCCGAGGGAAGCTTTGGGTCGGCGCGTCGCACCACGTCGCTGCACGCCAGGCGTCAAACGAGTGAAAAAAAAATATGTGACGGGTGGCACCTTACCTCTCGATACCTCGACTCTGCCACGACCGCTCCGGTGCTGCTATCTACCGCATTTTTTAGGAAGTTAGTTTAGAAAGGCAGCCGCATTAAGCTCTCGGTATGCCGCTTTCGGTGGCAGTGATTTCCTGAACGGATTGGAAGTCAAAGGAACGGAAGCGTGTAAACCTGTGCCTTCTGCTGTGAATGAAAAAAAAAAAAACCAAAGTTCACGAAGCCAAAGGGAAACTTTACAGTATCAACCGTTTGATGAATTTTTAACCAGTCGGACGGTATCTTGATAAAATTCTCTTGCGAAAATCAGGTCGAAAGCCAGGGTTTAGTTTTTTTTATTAAGTCTTTATTGCTTTTAAGGGAGCCATTTCATTATACATGTTAAAATTTCGGTCTGCAAGTGGAATGATTCGATAGTCGACGCAGCTGCTCCGGCAGCGAATTCTAGCGGCGGGTGCCGAAACTACGAGTGATTCGCGTCCAGAAATGTAGTTGTAAACACAGTTTGCGTATACTTACCACGCTCGGCATTATTTTAAAGAATTCTACGTTAGATTGCGTGTCCAAAGTATTGTACTATAATATTCTCAACATGAGAAAACATGAATTTGCTCGTTACCGGGGTTGGATGTTATACATCTCTGGCGAATACTAAAAGACGCGCTTAGTGATTATTTTTTTGTAAACTGAACTGAAATAGACATGTTGAGTTACATATATTTGTAATTATTTTTATTTACGTGAAAATAAATATATCGCTACAAAAATGGTTCGCAGCACTACTGGGTTCAAATACTTGTCCAGGAATTTATGATTTTTGTTGTTCCAACAGTTCAAGTTAGTTATAAACAATTTTTTTTCCTAAATAATATTTTAGTATTAACTGCGCACATCCATAAACTTACAAAATAAATGTCCAGTTGTTTAATATTCCATCTTTTCGGTCGTTTAAAATGTATGTTTGTATAACACATTATTTCAAAATTTAATATCATTAACCTTTTTTTTTTAAGCACAGAAATAAACAATCAGTATTGTTTCCAAAATAGTTTTTTTATACACGCATAAATAACCATATCAATGTGTTGTACAAATTTACAATATATTTATTGTAGTTATCAAACCATTTCTTGACAACTGGTTTCCAAAGGAATCTTTTGTGAAAGTCAAAACATTTTTTTTTCCTGTGTTATATTTAAGGTCTATTTGGTTTGAGCGTGAAATATACGGAATAACGTCTTCTCTGAGCAGAGTCTCCTGCGAATAGTACTAAGTTTTCTGGAAATTGAACACAATTAAATGCTGTGATTGAAAAATGATTTTTAAACGGTTTGGTTCAGTAATACCACGGCGTTATAGGATAAAAAAAGTTATTTTGATATAGTTTTTTTTTCTAGCTAAATAAAAATCATGTGCATTTTCGAGTATTTTCAATATTTAAAATAAATTGAGCCTTATGTTATTGAAAAATAAATCGATGGATCAAAGAATACTAGATTCATACTAACGGAAAATTTCTTCTTCTTATTATTAGCAACATTATTGTAGGTATTCTATAAACAAAACCAAAATTTTTTTTTGTTAACTCTTGAGACATAATAGCTTGCAAGCTTTCGCGGTCATTCTCTGAATAAAATAGGGATGTGAGTTGGAGTAGAGTCTAGGTTTGCAAAGTAATTCTCAAAATGTTTAATAAAAATTACATTCGCCTAACTGCCACCATTTAGATGGCGACTGAAATATCAAAAGTAACTTAAACATAATGGTTATACAACCTTTGACATAGCTACAACCTACAAAACCTAGCTGATTTTGAAGCAAACCTTCTCAAAGTAAGCTGAATGTAAAATCTTGTAACGTGGAGACCATTGTTTTGATGATAATTAATGTTTCCGAAACAGTATTTTTTTAACAAAAAAAAATAAAAAAGAACATTTTTTATCTGTTATTATGCTGGCGTATCATAAGCGTTCACTGCAGCGTATAAATGTAAGCCTCGGTACTTTAAAATTATTATGATACTTTGCAATATAAACAATACTGTCATGCGCATGACTCACTTAAATAGTTTCGTAACAACATACCAGCCTTTTTAATCAGAATAGCGCAGGTATTTACCAGCCCTGTGGTCACGTGTTAGAGTTCCATCTAAGAAATTGATAATTCAAAATTTAGTTATTGCTCGAAGTGTCTTCGTTGGTAACCGCCCTACTATTTCTGGCTGGTTTTTATACCCTCTGAATGAATATACCCATAGCGACTTGGACAAAATTTGTTTAGAATATGTTTATTTTTTGTTTATCCCGTCAAAGTTTGCATTAATTTTATAACTTGTCTCATGAAGGATACAACACGATATTAAATTGTGCCTTGATGGAACTTGTGGCAAATGAATAGTATTCTTTATGAATGATAGATAGTTAGTGACAGTTTTCAAAAGTTGTTATGCAATATTTTTTATCTTTTGATAATAAAAATTTACGAAAACTAACGAAGTGTCAAAGTGATCAAAGAGGTAATAACTTAAGGAGTGGTCATATATAATATTTTCCATTGTAATTGAAGACAAAATTAGAACCACATTTCCCACCGGTATTGCTGATGAGTTGTAAACATTTTTGTTTAATAATACTAACATCATAGAGGTATTTTTACGATTATATTCTAACGAGTTTTCTTAAAGCTAATAAAAAATTATAGCATTAGCCTTTATACAACTGATGTTTGTTTTCCTAATCAATTTTTACTTAGAGCGACTAGAACTTATAAAAACACTACATAAATTAAAATATTTATGGTATGATAGAATATTACAATTCCTAGTCGTTCCAGAATTTGAATTCAATACTAAACTCCAATAAATTTACACGGGAATCTATTGAAATAAATATGGCGTCTTTCCCTTTCTATTTACTCCCCTCCCTTATCATACCCTACTGAGTTATGAACCTTTTTTTCTGTGACAAAGTCGCACCTTCATCTTAAACTGACCAAATTTATCATATAAATTTTGACAGTAATAAATTTTGAGGGTGTGTTTTCGGGTTGGCTTAACTCACGTTTCTGGCTTCAGGAAAGTCCATAACGCTTTTTCTGGGGGAGAAGTATTTTTTTTTTTGGGAAATGAAGGATAGAGGACGGGAGAACGTTTTGACCCTTCAGGTGGTCCAATATTTCACGGAATGTCACATATATTTTTATTATTGGAATCGCCGGAGGTCTGATCGGTTGGGTAAAGGGAGGGGGGACGAGCTATAGAGATAGCTAGAGTTACGAAAATTGACGTGGAGGGAGGAGGGAGGCGGGTAAGTACTGGTCAGGGTGCTGGGATTTAGAGAAAAAGGAGGGGGGGGGGGTGGGTTTATCTCAGTAAAATGATGGAAAACTCACACACATCTGCCGCGACCATTCGAAAAAAGTCGCCTGGTGTCAGACTTCGTGAAGCACGTGCGTTAGAAAGTTGGGGTCCGGGAAGGAAGATGAATCCAGAAACTTACACTTAGACAAACTGGTTAAAGGAAAAAAAAAGAGGATATAAAATGCACCAAGACAGTTCTGTAAATGAATTACAGGACGTACGTGACCAGGCTAATGCACCGGCTACAGAATTGTTCGTATACGGAACTGTTTGACGTGACGTCTAATAAATCGATGAACGCCGGCTGCACGCACGAAAAAGTGTCCCGTTACGCACATTGCCCCTTTTCACACATTGTCCCGTTACGATCATTGTACGCTTGCGCCGCATATATATATCTTCCACTCGATTGGAACAACCATCGATTTGACTTTTTCGAGGCACATTAAACTTGAAACACTCTCATTCGTTTCCTACTTTTCCTATCATCGTCCTCTCCCTAACAGAATAACACAGATTGGAAGAAGTTAAATAGCAAACATGTATAAAAGTTATAGTTATAAATTAGTTATAAATATATTTGAATTAATGAGTGCAAATAAAAGTAAATTTATAAATTAAATTGTAGATTTCATTTCACTCCATCTTTGTATGCATACAAAATAGTGATAATTCAATAAAAATGATCCAATTTTATTCATAACAGTATGCAATAATTTCATCATTGTTTTATTTATGACGTCACGTTAAACTATCTACGGTAAACCGACTTTACAGACAACCAATTTTTTTTTATAGTCTGCGACCTTAAATATCAGATTAACTAGTATTTCAAACAACTATGCCGTGGATGTTAATCAGATTGCCAGCAAAAGAATGGGTAATGTTTTTAGAATTCGATCCTATAATGAACACTTTTATTTTACGTGTGCCAGTTCGATTGCGGTCAAGTTGGTTGAGTTAGTTGTGCGCACCTCCGCTATGAGCGCTGAACGGGGTCTGCGTACGGTTTTCAATCTACGAAGTCTATTGTTTTTATATAGTTTATTACGTTTTATGACTTTTTTTTGGTGAAATACTAGAAACTGAGCATAAAGTAGGTTATACCCACAATATCAAACCTCTCTCACGCATTTTAATTCTTGAACTAAAATGTTCACTTAATAGGAACCGCAGCTTTCGCAGCCATTGCCTGAAGCTGCTTGACTCGTGGGCTATAGGCGCGTGGAAGGCGAAAGGCCAGAACCCAGGGGGCGGAAACCGAAGGCACACTGAACATTTGGGTCAACATTTCAGTCATCATATTCAGATCTTAGCAGCGTCCTACATAATTTATTATATTTCACTATATACATAACATTATACATTACATATGCTAATATAAAATATATAAATCAATATAAAATATTTTTTAACATTAATTTATTTTTAATGTATAACTCTTATACTATATATTTTATATACATTATATGACTATAACCTCTGAAGATGGCAATAAAATTTCGACCGAAACGTCGATGAACCCTTCGCCTAGCAGGGCGCCGCTTTTAGCAGAGTTCCTTTTACTAGCAGGGCCCCACTCCTATCAGAGCCCATTGCTTAGCAATGCCCTACTCCTATCAGTTCGACTTGTGCCGGATTACAGAATGTACCGAACTACGTAATGCCGGACGGAAGATCTGCTGCATCACTCACCGCTCTCACTGGAGGAGGGGGGAGGGAATGATAAAGCCGTGCGCGCGACAAGGGATGAACTCGCAAGGCCGACGCGGGAGCTAATTAAAAGCCGTCCCGGTTAAAAGGGGAGTCGGCGCGCCCTGCGTTGTTTGCAGTCTCACGTAAGCACGCGCCCCCCTGGATAGCGTATTCCAGTAGCGTAACCCTCCTACTAGCACCGCTGGGACGAAGGAGAAAAAAAAAATTATTTTCCCCTAACGCCGTCACCCCCCCCCCCCCCCCCCAGCAACCCACATCTTCTGACGGAAGCCCCTGCGGAGACTGCGTGAAGATGGCGCAATTAGCTGCGCCCGCCCCATCTCTATGCTAATTGAAGTGGCTGCGAGGGAGCAATGTCGCGCTAGGCTCTCTCTCTCTCTCTCTCTCTCTCTTCCTCCTTCTATACCTGTTTCGTTCGCCTTCTCTTTCTCTCTCGCCGAACCCCTCTTCCCCTTTTTCAAACCCGATTCCTGACCGAGCTACAAATAAGATCGTCGTCTGACACGGTGGTGAGGTTGCGTCATCGGCGAACGAGAGAGAGAGAGCGACACACAGCTAACTTTACACGCGTTTATTTTTAAGTTTCCCTGTTAAAAATATAAATATATATTTAGAAAGAAGATTCAGTTATTTCAGAAACAACATAAGTCACTATTTTGGCTGTTTTGAGCTAAGCATGAGTTCGACTTATGCACACGTAGGCGCACGGTTTGAAAAATAAGAAACACCTGTCATCCCATTTCTCGGAGTTTTAAATGGCCATTAAAAATATATATTTATTGTAGATACAACAAAAGTCAAAAAGTTATGTTGCCTCTTCAATAAAAAGTGATTTATAAATTACCTACACCTATCACGGCAACTGTCGAGTGACAAATAAATGAACTCTGGAAAGATGTAAAAATCTTTATATGTTTAAGTTATTTAAGTATTCGAGTTATTTATTGTGCAATTTTTTGTTCTTGTGTTACATAAATAATTAAGGTTATTGATTTAAATTTATTGAGTGTTTGTAAATAAAAATAATTAAAGTAGATATTAGGGAAGATGTGTTTATTTCAGAAACAATATCAGTAAATAGCTGGTTATATTTTTAAAAACGTAAACCCAAATTGTTATTTTTTTTCTAACAAAACCACAGATAAAATTCAATTATTATGAAGGATACATACTTTCACAATTCGTTCAGTTCTCTAGAAGTGTTTGATTTTACGATTAAAAGTAATGCAATAAAATAAAACATACAGTACTCAGTGTGAATAACTCATGGCTGAGCTACAAAGATATAATAGTTTTACAGTAAGTACCATTTTACACATTCATAGTTAGAGTTCACTAAAAATTATAGTAAAATAGGCTAACATAAGTGGTAAAATTTGTACTTGCCTTCCATAAATAAACTTAGAAAACACGGAAAATAATTTACACTAAAAGACAAAAATTTAACAAATATAGCAATTTAATTTTTAAAAATAATATTACAGTATTTTAAAAGTAAAAAAATATATAAACACGAGTAAATTAGGTGTGGAAATGCACCGACGTTAGCGGAAACACTCCTGAAACACATTGTTTGTGTAAAATTGATTTTAATTGTTACTACTGCAAAACGCTGGTATACTTTGGAGTCAAACATCTATACTTTTGCGAAAAGTGTTTGTGTTATGCAAAAATTAATGTGTTTCAGTATGTAAACTAAACGTAGTTCGTCTGCAGACCTACTTCGTAACGGCCGGCATGGCGGTTTGTTGTCTTTAGTTAGAGTTTGTATAAATTTCCAACCCTTATCGCTTATAATAAATCCATTCAAAATTTATTGCACTCCATGGTGAACTCTATTACCAGAAATATTGCAATAACTTTAAAAATAATCCACAGATTATTGACTGCATTGAAGTTACAATTCACACTTTTCTGATTGTTCAATTTCACAACCATAAATTTCAACATATTTACTTTACTTCTAACCGTTCAAGTCCCCAGCTACATGGTTGTATAGATAAAAGTAATAGTTTGTGTGTTGTTACCAATCCTTCTTCTGTACCATCTAAATTTTACTGCAAGGTAAGTTAGTTTAATTTTAACGAATGTTTGAATATTAAATGTCATAATTGTATCATTTAGTCAAATAATATCTTTTTAAATTTAACGTATTATAATTTTCACACATTATAGCTTCTTGTATGTCATATGCTTTGTCTGTATTATTTGTCTTAGTTGTCATTTGCCCTACAGTGTCTGACTTGACTGATTATTATTGGTATTTTATGCCAGTTGTGATGAGAAAATAGTTTTCTGTCTCTTATATGGATAAATAAATAAAACGTAATATATAATTACGGTATTATTTTATTAAATAATATAAATTTTATTATTATTTAATTATATAATAAATTAATTACATATAAACTTCTTAACCAGAATCACAAATACATTATATTATTACATATTATATATTTTTTCTTAAAATAATTTAGATATTGAACATGAATTTTTTTTATATCTTACTTTCCTCTGAGTTTGATCTGTACGTTTCTACCTTGTCAAGCTAACTTTTATCGGAACAACAAACGGAGTTATAGCGTACAAATTCAGTTTCCATTAATATTTTTGTTTTGGTTGAATATGAAATATTTTGTTCACGATTTCAATTTCCTCTCTGACGCGAAACGAACATTACTCTTCGGAAAGCCAAGTCACATTCGAGCATATTTTCCAATACTTTAGCGGTATTTGTCGTTGTCTGAGTGATTTACTACCAATTACTGTTTGAACTGATCTCAGTACAAGTGATGATTGATTGTTGGCCAGTAAAATATGCCTTCCAACTTTTTAACCAATATAAAAAATAACCTTATGAACGGTTGTTTGTGATACAAATTGTTTGTAACATACAGACTTTTTTTTAGCAAAGTGTACTTACCTAAAAAATTGTGCTAATACGAATCTAGGTATAATTTACCAAGATACTTTTAAAACTTGGGCAATTCTTTTGCAATGTCAAGATGTGTTCATACCTATTACAAAAATAATATCTTAGCCAGTCTTTCAGTACTTTGCGGAGATGTGTAATAACTGATCTCGGTAACGAGAAAATTCATGATTCCTCATGTTGGAAATATACTTATAATACCAAACTCAGACACGAGATTTAACGTATAATTCTACAAAATAAGGCCGAGCGTGATAAACATATACGAAAATTGCGTTTACAGCTACATTTATTCACGCGAATCACTCGTAGTTCCCACAACCACCACTAGAACTCGTTGCCGGAGCAGCTACGTCGATTGTTGATCATTCCACACGTAGACAGAAATTTTAAACGGCTCCGATATAAACGAAAAAAAAAATTGAACATATAATAAACGTTTGCTTTGGGCCTGAATTTTAACAAGGGATTTTATTAAAATACTGCACACCTTGTTAAAATTTACTAAAAAGTTATTACTGCGAAGTTTCCCCTTGGCAATGTGAACTTTTTTTTGTGCCATCCGCCACAGATGGCAGCACCGTGGTCACACATTTCTGTTCCATGCGACTTACTTTCAATTCCCGAAATTACTCCTACCAAATTCCGTATGCCGAGAGCTAATATGTTACACATAAAAAAAATGTTGCCGTAATCTTCACCGAACTCACAATACATTCCCACGATCTTGGTACGTAACCGATTAATATTTACATTTAAAAGTATAAAATTCTTTACATGTTTACGTTGTTTGTGTTTGAGTAAACAACTACTAATGAGTATAAAATCGTGTCCATTTTTTTTAATTTTTGTTAATTCATTTGAGAAAAAATAGCGTTATTTTATTTGTATTAGGCGTCACGTTAGTATAAATGTAATTAGAGACCACAATCGGGTAATACATTTGCGTTGACCTACGGTAAGAAACCATGCCAGCTTTTTCTGAGAAGAAAAATATGGTAAACTGGAATTAGTTCGGCTGAATCAGTATATATAAATGGGTTATTAAGATAGTGATTCGGGTTATTTACAAAAGCAGCCACCGAAATTGGTTATTAAAATTACATTATTTTTACTAGCATCAAAATGGATTTGTTCCCCGTCACCTTGAATTAACTTTTATTTTGTGAAATTTTCACTTTGAGTTATTTACCCAAAATTTGTAAAAGAAGACAAAATCAATGTTAAATGCATTTTATAACAGCTCTTGCAATATTTCATCCTGTGGAATTTAGACAAACAAAATGATTCATTACCAGATGGTTACTGTGTCTTAAAACAACTGAGAAACACTACCAGGTGAACTTAAAAAAAGAATAATTATGACACAGTCTATTACTATTCCTTGAAACAACTGAGAAATGCTAACATGCAAGACGAATTTCCTTCTCCTAAATGCCTAGCGAATCCCTTCTTCTATTGCGATAGTAAGTGAGCATTCCGTATTACACAAGTGTGAGCAACTGCCTGTACAACACAGCAAGTGGTGACAACTGTTCGCAAGTATCGGAACTACATGGGACAATTTCTTGTATGAGATAAATGAACTCTCGCTGACGAAATATTAAAAATTTTAAATAATTAATTGTCTCCATTTAAAACTCTCAGTTTTCACCTGGTATTTGTCACCAGAAGCTAAGATGGATCCTGACTCATTACCTGCAGCGGTATCAAAAGGACACAGATGTAAGTTCTGCAGCAAGGAATTTAACTTGAGAAAGAATGTTAGACAACACGAGAAGAATGACTGTGTTCACATTTCACTACATAAAATGATGAGTTGTGGTGGTTGTAGCAAGTCGTTTACACGAAGAGAGAGAGAGAGCTTAAAAAGACATGGCAAAACTTGTAAAGCCAAGCCCACATACGAGATAGAGGACATCGATAAATCCACTACATTAAGGAAGAGTGTCCTGAATGATATAAATAATTTTCCTTGTCTTGAACATGATTATGTTCATAGCTCTCCTGTTCTCGTCATAAAACTTAACTTGAAGGACGTTGATGATTTAAGGAAGACTGAAGACAAAGGAGGTATCATTGCCATGAAAAGTGAGAATACATTCAAGCCAAATTCAGGTAGATCCTCCGTACTTCGTAAAAATGATGGACCCTTGAAAAGGAAATTTGATGACATTGAAAAAGCTTCGACGTAAAATATTCTTACAGTATATTCTTAAAGCAATCCAGGTGAAGACGCTGACTTCTACGATAATGGCGAAAGTGACTCTGAAGCTGGTGATAAGACTAAGCACAGTGATGAAGCACCTAAAGCTGGTAAGTTCAAGATCAGTGATGAAGCCCTGAGCCCGAAACGATGGCAACAAAGTGATAAAATAAATTATTCTGATCAAGCTTATGATAATCATTTGGCCGATCTTGATGTTAAAAATATTTATAACAGACATTCCAGGAATATTACGATAGCAGAAGAGATTGATTATATATATATATATATATATATATATATATATATATATATATATATATATATATATATATATATATACATATATATTGGGAATATCCTAACATATTTGGCGATCGTCTGAGACCGTTGGTGGCATCGGTTCGTGGAGGTAACTACTCACACAGCTAAAAAGTAGCCTCCATACTCAAAGAACTAAGGGAATATGGCTACATAAAATAATCACTTGTTTTACATGCATTTGTATAATATATAAAAATAAATAAATTATTGGGATTTTAAAATTAATTGTTTTATTTCTTGCAATATGATTTATAACTAAGACTAATGTTCATAATACAGCTTCGTTTAGTTCTTTGTGTTTCCAAATGTGCTTCTTTTTTTACTGTTCTTCCATATGTGCTTCCTTTTTTGTTTGTGCTTCCTTTTTGATTCTGCATCCAAATGTGTTTCCTTTTATGATTATGATTCCAAATGTGCTTTCTTTTATGATTATGCTTCCAAATGTGCTTCCTTTATGATTGTATTTTCTTTATGACTGTGCTTCCAAATGTGCTTCCTTTTCGTTGATTATTTTCATTTCCTATTTGACCCTGCCGTAGCTTTCGCATTCGCTCGGCACTGGACATTTTGGGGTTTTTCGAATCTTTCACAAGTGATTTTCGTTCGACATCTTTTTTTAAATAATTCGGAGCATATTTACGAGTCATATGCGATGAAATCTTTAATTACTTTGACATTTCAATTTTAATACCAATTTTCGCTTATATTCCGACGAATATTTTTAGTTTCTCGCTTAGGGTCTTCTAGTAGTGATCCACAAGCTCTTCACAATAAAACCCGAATCAACGTCCTAGCATAAAGTGTTTTAACGCTACACCAATTTCTAACTTTACGCAAAGATAATTAATAACAATCACGTTCAGACATGATCTATCCGTTTCGGGCTCAACTATTCTCGTAGGTATCAGTAGAGACAGGAAAAACAATTCGCTAGAATCCAAATACGTTAACCTTTTTGCTGCTTCAGTAATTGGGCCACGGCCTATCCGAAGGACTGTGAGCCAATGAAAAACACTCAACAACAGAAGTGACAAATGAAAAGAATCCCTAGTCAACAGGTGTCGCAAGTCAGTAGCCAATGAGCAGGTGTAATTTGCCCGAGTACAAGAAGAATGGTGGAGTGTATCCTAGAGGCCACTGATACAGCGAATTTTTGCTTGTCCCTAGTCATAAGTGATTCGAAACTGAAGGTGTTTTGTCCCACAAAGGAGTTACACCAACTATCCCTGTAACGAGCAAATATACGTTTCAACGTCAAAAATGGAGTAGTGACTTATCCTCTCGAGTTATTTCTTGAGCAATAATTAACAGCTAGCGAACTTTATTACTGTATCTTAATTATCGCGGTCGCGACCTGCCAGCCTCACACGATTGCCAGAGGCTCGCGGTCTTCAGAGGTCGGCTCCCGCATTGCAGAGGCTCCGAAGGCACACGCACAACCTCTGACGTACGGCGCCGCATTAAAAACCCCTGCTGTAACTCCGGATAGTCCACCGGCTTTACACCGTTTCGATACGTGACCGCAAGGATTACGGGGTTGAAAAGGGGGCGCGACCTCCTGCAGAAACGGCGCAAGTCCCACAGTTCGATGATGGATCACAAAACACTCATTGTCTGATTTCCTCGCAGCTCATTACTTCGATTTTAATACAATTTCTCGGACATACGCCAATTGCAGTTTTGCACTTGTTTGCCATGGGAAAAAAATTCATAAATGCAAAAAAAGAACAATAAATTAAAACATAACGCCACAGATAGAGTAACAGGCGATTTGCCTAAAGGCGGTTTGCCAAAACATGAATTCGTTACTGCAATTTGCCTAAAGTCATTTCGCCTAACGTCGAATTGTCTAACGGCTATTTGCCTAAAGGCGACTTGTCTAAACGCGTTTTGCATATCGGCGTTTTGCCTAACGGCGTTTTGCCTATCAGCGGTTTGCTTAACGGCGATTTGCCTAACCGCGATATGCCAAACGGCGTTTTGGCTAACGCCGAATTGCCTAATGGCGTTTTGCCTAAAAGAGGAAAAAGCTTTTTGTCTAACGGCGATTTGCCTAATGGCGATTAGCCTAACGGAGTTTTGCCTAATGGCGTTTGTTAAACAGCGTTTTTGCCTAAAATTAGGCAAAACGCCTTTAGGCAAAACGACACATGCCCCACAGATAACCAGCCTACATCAGCTGATGTCAAACAGACAAACGTAAACAGGTATTGTGGACAACACGACGACGACAGCACAGACGAACACAGAAGGTTGCCTGTGACGGAACAGCTGCGATGTTTCGGGTGCTATGGCGTGGACGGTCCCCATGAGTCAAGCGCACCATCGCAGCGACCGCACAGCTCCTGACGAGCGCGGACAGGCGCCGCCGCACGCCTGAGCGGTAGGCAGCCGGCGACACCCCACAGCTGGGTTCCCTGGCGTGTCCGCAACCCGCATTGCGGCATTTTTGGAATCCAGCTCGCTGATTGGCCCGCCGCGCCGGGGCGTAAAGCGCCAGAGACAAGTAGTATAAATATTCTACCTCAGGGGCCGCAAACAGACAGACATGAGGAAGAGACAAGGAGAGACATGAACTGTGAAAAAAACGCGAACACCTCTTAGCCGTAGCCTTACCGGGGTTTAATATATATATTTATAAAATTATATATATATTTATTTTATTTCTTAGTGTAATAAAAGTATAGTGCAGATTATTCATATTTTGGTATGGGGTTGGAAACCCCATCTTAAGGTCCCTTCAAGGAGAGCCAATCTGGGAGAGTGGCTCTCCACGAAAGGGAAGCGGTAATTAGCCTGTGTAATCTCGGTTTGGGCGAGGAGCCACGTGGAGGCTACCACTTGGCAACAGCGCCGGAAAAGACTGCAGAGAAGCTGTGCCGGCTCTATGTCAGTTCCCCGACCTCGTCATAACCCCGACCGTTTCCCCTGCACTGCTTTGACCTCCCTCCACGATACCTCCTGGCAGCCCTTGGTCCGCCCCGCAGAAACATCACTGTTCCCATTGGCAGTGGCCAAATACTCTCCCATTGGCTGAGGGAGGGGAGGGGGGACTCGAGGGGTGGGTGGGACCCGCACGGTGGTTGGGACTCGAATGCGGAGTGCTCGGGCGAACTGGGTATTAGGCGCTCATAACTGTGTGGGAGGTGAAGGAAACCTGCGGCATTACAAATGCATTCATATGGTCTTTGATCATTGGTCTTTTATTTGAAATATTTACTGCATTCCACTTAAAAATGATGCTGTATGAAAAATAATATCTGCGTAATTCGCATTTTTTTGTATCAAATACTAGTGTTCTCTCACCAGTCAATTATATATGTGCTAACGTGCTTGATTTTTCATGAAAATATTTTTTTAAGTGCCGCAACTATTGGTGAAAACTTACGGGTAAATAAGTTACGAGATTATACAGTAACATACGTACTTAAAAGTGTTCAGGTTATTTATTCCCCGCAATTTTTTTGCGTGAAAATGTTTTCGTTATTTTTTGTAACAATTAAATACAAATCATTCTTTTACTTGACAACAAGCTCTATTTGTATCATATAAATATCTTCTAAATCCAAATAAACATCTCTAATATGACCGAAAATTCTAATGAAGGCAACTATTTTGTGTACTGCATGAATTAGTTTCATAAAAATTGGAAATCTACTCTGTGGTTGATTATTCTTTTTAGGAAAAGAGCTCAACACGTTTTGGAAATGTATTAGCTAAAATAATTTAACTTTGTATTAGTGTTTATGAAATATTTTGTCAAAGTTATCAGTTTTCAAATTTATTTTGTGTATGATTTCACGACAATAAAAATTATTTAAAGTAAAGCGCTAAGATTTAAATGCATTATTCATTTTTAAAGTTTTCTCTGTTTGCTCTACTATTGAGAAATTTTTTAACAAATTCCCCTAAAGATTTGAAACCACAAATTTAGAAGTATCACACAACACTCAGAACTGGACAATTAACAACCTGCTGTATTGACATTGAAAATTATGTTTGTGACATCGATTCTTTCAAACTGAACAAAACTGAACCATTAAAATATCAAGTCATGGTTACAAAAAGAAAAAAAAACTGTTTGCATTATTTTAACGTTTAATGAAATATATGTTTATTTTAAGTAATGATTGGCGTCTTTTTGTGGTAGGCCTACATTTTTTTGTTGTTGCCGTGTTAGGTAGATCTCAAAGAAATACTACCTATTGTAGCCGTTAGCATGGTGCGACTTCCGGAACATTTTTGTAATGCTTTTCGTTTTAGGGTCCATAGACCCCAAAACAATAATCATCTCAAAAAATTATATAGCCTATATATATATATATATAGCCTATATATATATATATATATATAATTCAAACTTTTATAGTCACGATAACTGTCGTAATTTTGCACAAATCACTTTCAAACTGATAAATGAAATCTAGTAATAGGAAATCCCGGTCGAGTTCGTTAATGGGCGATATACGACCAAATGGGTAGAGATGGCTAAGGTTTTAAGAAAAACAGAAAAATCGAAATAACTCCCAAAATATGATTAGTATCACATCCGTTTGAACGTTTAATAAATGTTATGAGTAATACCATTTTTTTTTATCTTAGATAACTTTTTTTACAACCAATCATAACTGCAAGAGGTGAAAAAATCTGGGTTGTCAAAAAAAATCATAACTGCCACAGTAGGAATAGTATCAATTCCATTCAAATTGTGTATACATCCTTTAATTTTTATCTAAAACTTATGTCAAAAAACATTTTTGATGAGACGAACCATTGGTGAAAAGTGTGGAAAAAACAGGGTTTGAATATTTACGGATGATAATAATAATTTCCGTTCTATGTACGTTATTGAGTCCTAATCTTTTTTATTGAAAGAGTATTAATTTTATCTAAAAAAATTTTGTCTGAAATAATTTTTATACGACCAACCATTATTGCAAGGGGTGGAAAAAATTGGGGGGTTGAAAAACCAAAAATTACCTACATATCTTCCTCAGTAGGCACACTATCAATTCCGTTAGAATTGTGTATAAATCTTTATATTTTATCTAAAACCTTTGGTCGAAAATAATTTTTTTATAAGATGAACTCGGCGCAAGGGAATAAAAAATGTTGTGCGATTAAAAACAAATTAATAATTTCTGTACTATGATCACTATTCATCTGTTCTTATTCATTTAAATATAGTAAATATTAGATACAAGATACCTCTAAAAAAATTTAATTAAGAAACCATAGTTAATATTTAAAATGTCTCTAAGCGGATATTGATGATTTTTCTGGTAATGTTGTTAAAATGAATATATGTCACTTTTGTTCCAACATAAAGAAATATAAACGTCAAAATCTACCTGCTCCTGTAGGCTGCGTCGAAAGGGATTTTTTCATGTGTTATAGTGTCAACCTTGTTCAAACAACTAGGCTTATATATATATAACACAGTCAATGAAGCAAATTGACGCAGTTTTAAAAAATCTGGATAGATTTATAAGTCACTATAGGCAAAACAAATGGTAGTTTTCACTTGCAGGTCATGACATATCTTTTAGCACACCTGATTGTTATTGATGAGTTTTTCCGTCTCGCATGACCTCATTTTGACGAAACGTTACCCACCCAGATTAAAAATTTAGTTGGCCTATATAAAAATAGAAGTTCAACGAAATTTGTTTTTAGTAAATGGAATATTAATTTTATTAAAACTGTAATCGGTAAGTCACAATATTCTCATTTTAAGACATCTATAAAGAGAATATGGACATAAAAAGGGATTAATAATAGAAACGGTAAAAAAACAAATGA